>NC_092234.1:69104086-69123872 GCF_036320965.1 Panulirus ornatus
GAGGTAAATAAAGTGCGTAAGACAAGGGAGCAAATGGGAACTTCAGTGAAGGGCGCAAATGGGGAGGTGATAACAAGTAGTGGTGATGTGACAAGGAGATGGAGTGAGTATTTTGAAGGTTTGTTGAATGGTTTGATGATAGAGTGGCAGATATAGGGTGTTTTGTTCGAGGTGGTGTGCAAAGTGAGAGGGTTAGGGAAAATGATTTGGTAAACAGAGAAGAGGTAGTGAAAGCGTTGCGGAAGATGAAAGCCGGCAAGGCAGCAGGTTTGGATGGTATTGCAGTGGAATTTATTAAAAAAGGGGGTGACTGTATTGTTGACTGGTTGGTAAGGTTATTTAATGTATGTATGACTCATGGTGAGGTGCCTGAGGATTGGCGGAATGCGTGCATAGTGCCATTGTACAAAGGCAAAGGGGATAAGAGTGAGTGCTCAAATTACAGAGGTATAAGTTTGTTGAGTATTCCTGGTAAATTATATGGGAGGGTATTGATTGAGAGGGTGAAGGCATGTACAGAGCATCAGTTTGGGGAAGAGCAGTGTGGTTTCAGAAGTGGTAGAGGATGTTGTGGATCAGGTGTTTGCTTTGAAGAATGTATGTGAGAAATACTTAGAAAAGCATTTATGGATCTGGAGAAGGCATATGATAGAGTTGATAGAGATGCTCTGTGGAAGGTATTAAGAATATATGGTGTGGGAGGCAAGTTGTTAGAAGCAGTGAAAAGTTTTTATCGAGGATGTAAGGCATGTGTACGTGTAGGAAGAGAGGAAAGTGATTGGTTCTCAGTGAATGTAGGTTTGCGGCAGGGGTGTGTGATGTCTCCATGGTTGTTTAATTTGTTTATGGATGGGATTGTTAGGGAGGTAAATGTAAGAGTTTTGGAAAGAGGGGCAAGTATGAAGTCTGTTCGGGATGAGAGAGCTTGGGAAGTGAGTCAGTTGTTGTTCGCTGATGATACAGCGCTGGTGGCTGATTCATGTGAGAAACTGCAGAAGCTGGTGACTGAGTTTGGTAAAGTGTGTGGAAGAAGAAAGTTAAGAGTAAATGTGAATAAGAGCAAGGTTATTAGGTACGGTAGGGTTGAGGGTCAAGTCAATTGGGAGGTGAGTTTCAATGGAGAAAAACTGGAGGAAGTGAAGTGTTTTAGATATCTGGGAGTGGATCTGGCAGCGGATGGAACCATGGAAGCGGAAGTGGATCATAGGGTGGGGGAGGGGGCGAAAATTCTGGGGACCTTGAAGAATGTGTGGAAGTCCAGAACATTATCTCGGAAAGCAAAAATGGGTATGTTTGAAGGAATAGTGGTTCCAACAATGTTGTATGGTTGCGAGGCGTGGGCTATGGATAGAGTTGTGCGCAGGAGGATGGATGTGCTGGAAATGAGATGTTTGAGGACAATGTGTGATGTGAGGTGGTTTGATCGAGTGAGTAACGTAAGGGTAAGAGAGATGTGTGGAAATAAAAAGAGCGTGGTTGAGAGAGCAGAAGAGGGTGTTTTGAAGTGGTTTGGGCACATGGAGAGAATGAGTGAGGAAAGATTGACCAAGAGGATATATGTGTCGGCGGTGGAGGGAACGAGGAGAAGAGGGAGACCAAATTGGAGGTGGAAAGATGGAGTGAAAAAGATTTTGTGTGATCGGGGCCTGAACATGCAGGAGGGTGAAAGGAGGGCAAGGAATAGAGTGAATTGGATCGATGTGGTATACCAGGGTTGACGTGCTGTCAGTGGATTGAATCAAGGCATGTGAAGCGTCTGGGGTAAACCATGGAAAGCTGTGTAGGTATGTATATTTGCGTGTGTGTACGTATGTGTATACATGTGTATGGGGGGGGTTGGGCCATTTCTTTCGTCTGTTTCCTTGCAATTGAGTGGGAGATGTATAAAAGAAAGAGACAGGAGGTCAAGAGAAAGGTGCAAGAGGTGAAAAAAGGGGCAAATGAGAGATGGGGTGAGAGAGTATCATTAAATTTTAGGGAGAATAAAAAGATGTTCTGGAAGGAGGTAAATAAAGTGCGTAAGACAAGGGAGCAAATGGGAACTTCAGTGAAGGGCGCAAATGGGGAGGTGATAACAAGTAGTGGTGATGTGAGAAGGAGATGGAGTGAGTATTTCGAAGGTTTGTTGAATGTGTTTGATGATAGAGTGGCAGATATAGGGTGTTTTGGTCGAGGTGGTGTGCAAAGTGAGAGGGTTAGGGAAAATGATTTGGTAAACAGAGAAGAGGTAGTGAAAGCTTTGCGGAAGATGAAAGCCGGCAAGGCGGCAGGTTTGGATGGTATTGCAGTGGAATTTATTAAAAAAGGGGGTGACTGTATTGTTGACTGGTTGGTAAGGTTATTTAATATATGTATGACTCATGGTGAGGTGCCTGAGGATTGGCGGAATGCGTGCATAGTGCCATTGTACAAAGGCAAAGGGGATAAGAGTGAGTGCTCAAATTACAGAGGTATAAGTTTGTTGAGTATTCCTGGTAAATTATATGGGAGGGTATTAATTGAGAGGGTGAAGGCATGTACAGAGCATCAGATTGGGGAAGAGCAGTGTGGTTTCAGAAGTGGTAGAGGATGTGTGGATCAGGTGTTTTCTTTGAAGAATGTATGTGAGAAATACTTAGAAAAGCAAATGGATTTGTATGTAGCATTTATATATATATATATATATATATATATATATATATATATATATATATATATATATATATATAATTTTTTTTTTTTCTAAAAGAAGGAACAGAGAAGGGGGCCAGGTGAGGATATTCCCTCAATGGCCCAGTCCTCTGTTCTTAACGCTACCTCGCTAACGCGGGAAATGGCGAATAGTTTGAAAGAAAAAGAAAAGAATATATATATATATATATATTATATATATATATATATATATATATATATATATATATATATATATATATATATATATATATATATATATATTCATGTGAGAAACTGCAGAAGCTGGTGACTGAGTTTGGTAAAGTGTGTGAAAGAAGAAAGTTAAGAGTAAATGTGAATAAGAGCAAGGTTATTAGGTACAGTAGGGTTGAGGGTCAGTTCAATTGGGAGGTGAGTTTGAATGGAGAAAAATTGGAGGAAGTGAAGTGTTTTAGATATCTGGGAGTGGATCTAGCAGCGGATGGAACCATGGAAGCGGAAGTGGATCATAGGGTGGGGGAGGGGGCGAAAATTCTGGGGGCCTTGAAGAATGTGTGGAAGTCGAGAACATTATCTCGGAAAACAAAAATGGGTATGTTTGAAGGAATAGTGGTTCCAACAATGTTGTATGGTTGCGAGGCGTGGACTATGGATAGAGTTGTGCGCAGGAGGATGGATGTGCTGGAAATGAGATGTTTGAGGACAATGTGAGGTGTGAGGTGGTTTGATCGAGTAAGTAACGTAAAGGTAAGAGAGATGTGTGGAAATAAAAAGAGCGTGGTTGAGAGAGCAGAAGAGGGTGATTTGAAATGGTTTGGTCACATGGAGAGAATGAGTGAGGAAAGATTGACCAAGAGGATATATGTGTCGGAGGTGGAGGGAACGAGGAGAAGAGGGAGACCAAATTAAAGGTGGAAAGATGGAGTGAAAAAGATTTTGTGTGATCGGGGCCTGAACATGCAGGAGGGTGAAAGGAGGGAAAAGAATAGAGTGAATTGGAGCGATGTGGTATACCGGGGTTGACGTGCTGTCAGTGGATTGAATCAAGGCATGTGTATGGGGGTGGGTTTGGCCATTTCTTTCGTCTGTTTCCTTCCGCTACCTCGCAAACGCGGAAAAAAAAAAAAAAAAAAAAAATATATATATATATATATATATATATATATATATATATATGTATATATATATATATATATATATATATATATATATATATATATATATATATATATATATATATATATATATATATATGTGTGTATATATATATATATATATATATATATATATATACATATATATATATATATATGTATATATATATATATATATATATATATATATATATATATATATATATATATATATATATATATATATATATATATATATATATATATATATATATATATATATATGTATATATATATATATATATATATATATATATATATATATATATATATATATATATATATATATATATATATATATATATATATAAAACAGAAGAAGGAGTCACGCGGGGAGTGCTCATCCTCCTGGAAGGCTCAGAGTGGGGTGCCTAAATGTATGTGGATGTAACCAAGATGTGAAAAAAGGAGAGATAGGTAGTATGTTTGAGGAAAGGAACCTGGATGTTTTGGCTCTGAGTGAAACGAAGCTCAAGGGTAAAGGGGAAGAGTGGTTTGGGAATGTCTGGGGAGTAAAGTCAGGGGTTAGTAAGAGGACAAGAGCAAGGGAAGGAGTAGCAATACTCCTGAAACAGGAGTTGTGGGAGTATGTGATAGAATGTAAGAAAGTAAATTCTCGATTAATATGGGTAAAACTGAAAGTTGATGGAGAGAGGTGGGTGATTATTGGTGCATATGCACCCGGGCATGAGAAGAAAGATCATGAGAGGCAAGTGTTTTGGGAGCAGCTGAATGAGTGTGTTAGTGGTTTTGATGCACGAGACCGGGTTATAGTGATGGGTGATTTGAATGCAAAGGTGAGTAATGTGGCAGTTGAGGGAATAATTGGTATACATGGGGTGTTCAGTGTTGTAAATGGAAATGGTGAAGAGCTTGTAGATTTATGTGCTGAAAAAGGACTGATGATTGGGAATACCTGGTTTAAAAAGCGAGATATACATAAGTATACGTATGTAAGTAGGAGAGATGGCCAGAGAGCGTTATTGGATTACGTGTTAATTGACAGGCGTGCGAAAGAGAGACTTTTGGATGTTAATGTGCTGAGAGGTGCAACTGGAGGGATGTCTGATCATTATCTTGTGGAGGCTAAGGTGAAGATTTGTATAGGTTTTCAGAAAAGAAGAGTGAATGTTGGGGTGAAGAGGGTGGTGAGAGTAAGTGAGCTTGGAAAGGAGACCTGTGTGAGGAAGTACCAGGAGAGACTGAGTACAGAATGGAAAAAGGTGAGAACAATGGAAGTAAGGGGAGTGGGGGAGGAATGGGATGTATTTAGGGAATCAGTGATGGATTGCGCAAAAGATGCTTGTGGCATGAGAAGAGTGGGAGGTGGGTTGATTAGAAAGGGTAGTGAGTGGTGGGATGAAGAAGTAAGAGTATTAGTGAAAGAGAAGAGAGAGGCATTTGGACGATTTTTGCAGGGAAAAAATGCAATTGAGTGGGAGATGTATAAAAGAAAGAGACAGGAGGTCAAGAGAAAGGTGCAAGAGGTGAAAAAAAGGGCAAATGAGAGTTGGGGTGAGAGAGTATCATTAAATTTTAGGGAGAATAAAAAGATGTTCTGGAAGGAGGTAAATAAAGTGCGTAAGACAAGGGAGCAAATGGGAACTTCAGTGAAGGGCGCAAATGGGGAGGTGAAAACAAGTAGTGGTGATGTGAGAAGGAGATGGAGTGAGTATTTTGAAGGTTTGTTGAATGTGTTTGATGATAGAGTGGCAGATATAGGGTGTTTTGGTCGAGGTGGTGTGCAAAGTAAGAGGGTTAGGGAAAATGATTTGGTAAACAGAGAAGAGGTAGTGAAAGCTTTGCGGAAGATGAAAGCCGGCAAGGCAGCAGGTTTGGATGGTATTGCAGTGGAATTTATTAAAAAAGGGGGTGACTGTATTGTTGACTGGTTGGTAAGGTTATTTAATGTATGTATGACTCATGGTGAGGTGCCTGAGGATTGGCGGAATGCGTGCATAGTGCCATTGTACAAAGGCAAAGGGGATAAGAGTGAGTGCTCAAATTACAGAGGTATAAGTTTGTTGAGTATTCCTGGTAAATTATATGGGAGGGTATTGATTGAGAGGGTGAAGGCATGTACAGAGCATCAGATTGGGGAAGAGCAGTGTGGTTTCAGAAGTGGTAGAGGATGTGTGGATCAGGTGTTTTCTTTGAAGAATGTATGTGAGAAATACTTAGAAAAGCAAATGGATTTGTATGTAGCATTTATGGATCTGGAGAAGGCATATGATAGAGTTGATAGAGATGCTCTGTGGAAGGTATTAAGAATATATGGTGTGGGAGGCAAGTTGTTAGAAGCAGTGAAAAGTTTTTATCGAGGATGTAAGGCATGTGTACGTGTAGGAAGAGAGGAAAGTGATTGGTTCTCAGTGAATGTAGGTTTGCGGCAGGGGTGTGTGATGTGTCCATGGTTGTTTAATTTGTTTATGGATGGGGTTGTTAGGGAGGTAAATGCAAGAGTTTTGGAAAGAGGGGCAAGTATGAAGTCTGTTCGGGATGAGAGAGCTTGGGAAGTGAGTCAGTTGTTGTTCGCTGATGATACAGCGCTGGTGGCTGATTCATGTGAGAAACTGCAGAAGCTGGTGACTGAGTTTGGTAAAGTGTGTGAAAGAAGAAAGTTAAGAGTAAATGTGAATAGGAGCAAGGTTGTTGGGTACAGTGGGGTTGAGGGTCAAGTCAATTGGGAGGTGAGTTTGAGTGGAGAGAGGCTGGAGGAAGTGAAGTGTTTTAGATATCTGGGAGTGGATCTGGCAGCGGATGGAACCATGGAAGCGGAAGTGGATCATAGGGTGGGGGAGGGGGCGAAAATTCTGGGGGCCTTGAAGAATGTGTGGAAGTCGAGAACATTATCTCGGAAAGCAAAAATGGGTATGTTTGAAGGAATAGTGGTTCCAACAATGTTGTATGGTTGCGAGGCGTGGGCTATGGATCGAGTTGTGCGCAGGAGGATGGATGTGCTGGAAATGAGATGTTTGAGGACAATGTGTGGTGTGAGGTGGTTTGATCGAGGGAGTAACGTAAGGGTAAGAGAGATGTGTGGAAATAAAAAGAGCATGGTTGAGAGAGGAGAAGAGGGTGTCTTGAAGTGGTTTGGGCACATGGAGAGAATGATTGAGGAAAGATTGACCAAGAGGATATATGTGTCGGAGGTGGAGGGAACGAGGAGAGGAGGGAGACCAAATTGGAGGTGGAGGGATGGAGTGAGGAAGATTTTGTGTGATCGGGGCCTGAACATGCAGGAGGGTGAAAGGAGGGCAAGAGGTGGAGTGAATTGGAGCGATGTTGTGTACCGGGGTCGACGTGCTGTCAGTGGATTGAATCAGGGCATGTGAAGCGTCTGGGGTGAACCATGGAAAGCTGTGTAGGTATGTATATTTGCGTGTGTGGACGTATGTATATACATGTGTATGGGGGGGGGGGTTGAGGCCATTTCTTTCGTCTGTTTCCATGCGCTACCTCGCAAACGCGGGAGACAGCGACAAAGTATAATAAAAAAAATAAAATAATATATATATATATATATATATGTATATATATATATATATATATATATATATATATATATATATTTTTTTTTTTTTTTTTTATACTTTGTCGCTGTCTCCCGCGTTTGCGAGGTAGCGCAAGGAAACAGACGAAAGAAATGGCCCAAACCCCCCCCCCCATACACATGTACATACACACGTCCACACACGCAAATATACATACCTACACAGCTTTCCATGGTTTACCCCAGACGCTTCACATGCCTTGATTCAATCCACTGACAGCACGTCAAACCCTGTATACCACATCGCTCCAATTCACTCTATTCCTTGCCCTCCTTTCACCCTCCTGCATGTTCAGGCCCCGATCACACAAAATCTTTTTCACTCCATCTTTCCACCTCCAATTTGGTCTCCCTCTTCTCCTCGTTCCCTCCACCTCCGACACATATATCCTCTTGGTCAATCTTTCCTCACTCATTCTCTCCATGTGCCCAAACCATTTCAAAACACCCTCTTCTGCTCTCTCAACCACGCTCTTTTTATTTCCACACATCTCTCTTACCCTTACGTTATATATATATATATATATATATATATATATATATATATATATATATATATATATATATATATATATATATATATATATATATATATATATATATATATATATATATATATATATATATATATATATATATATATATATATTTATATGTATATAAAAAGGCGACTCAAAGGTGTGGGAACAGAGAGCTGGAAATCCTCCCTTCCTGTATTACTTTCCAAAAGATGGAACAGAAAAGAGGTTCACGTGAGGATTTTTCCCCTCTAAGACTCAGTCATCTGCTCTTGGCGCCACCTAGCTAGCGCATGAAATGGTGAGGAGGTAAAAGATTATATACATATTGCAAAAGGTCATTGTGGTCTAGTATTTGCTGATTATCACGAGGAAAATAAAACACGATAAGTTTCCAAGTGTACTTTTGTGTAATGATCACATTGTCAGGTGAGATACAAGAATGAGATAGAAGACGTAGAACAGTCAGTTGATATACGAGGAAGAGACGTAGCTAAGACGCCTTTGATAAACAAGCGTTGCCGTTTGGTGGTGTTCGGGTTATCATATATCTTTGGTATGCTCCATGATATTCTTGCACATCTGTATACTCCATGATATTCTTGCACATTGATATATCCATGATATTCTTGCACATTTGTATACTCCATGATATTCTTTTATATTTGATAATCTTTCATCTTTCTTGTTGGAAGGCTTTCATGAGAGAGAGAGAGAGAGAGAGAGAGAGAGAGAGAGAGAGAGAGAGAGAGAGAGAGAGAGAGAGAGAGAGAGAGAGAGAGAGAGATGTTGTTTTATACTTACCTTAGAGGAACTTAAGAGAACACAAGGCAAACTGTAACCTAATACAAAATACTTGTTACTCCTGTATTGTAAACATGGAGGTGTGTTTTGCAGAGAATATTTGACTTCTGTATAAGACAAGGTAACACTAGTAGTGCTATGGAACGACAGAGATACCTGCATGTTAGACGACAATCAATCCATTAAACTGCATGTTAGAAACCAGATGATGATAGTTCATTAACCTACACAATAGAAACCAGACGACAGACAGTCCATTAACCTGCATGTTAGAAACCAGAGGATGTCGGTTCACAAACCCGAAAGTTAGAAACTAAACGACAGACAGTCTGTCAACCTGCAAGTAAGAAACTAAACCATAGACAGTCTATTAACCTGCATGTTAGAATACCAGACGACAGGTAGTCCATTAACCTGCATGTTAGAAACCAGACGACAGGTGGTCCATTAACCTAACAGGTAAATAAATATTCACCACTAGCTGGGGGTCAACAAAGGGTTTGAATAAATGGGCTGTGTTGGTAATACCCGTTCACTTGTCCTAGAGGTGTCCGGTACACGTCAGGGAGAGACAGACAGACAGACAGACAGACGAAAGATAGACAGAGAGAGATAGACAGAGACCGAGAGACAAACTTATACCTTCAGAAGGTGGAAACACGAAAAATTAGTAAATGTTAAACAGATGGAGGATGAATAGGATAGAAGGGAAAGAGAAAATTAGTTTAGAGCTAACAAAGTAACGAGAGAAATATATAGGGAAAGAAAAGTAAATACGGAAAGATGAAATGGTAGAAACAGAGAAAAAAGACGAAGAAAATAATTTCTTTGTTTGTGTGTGTGTTTTTGACTTAATCTTTGCTTCATCATTCCTGTCTTTGTTAGTAACTAACCTGCCTCCAGGCTCCTCATTTCAAAATTGTATAAATTTTCACGTAAAACTTCCTTTTCCTCAACAAATAGAACCATAGATCATCTACACTAGCAAAAGGCGCTTCTGTCTGTCCGACCTGGCTGTATGTAGACACGGTAAGCAAGCTGCCAGATCCACGATGACTAATCCCCCCTTACACAGTTACCTATAAATCATTCACTCAATGGTCGGAGAGAAATTGCTAGCTGCTACGGTGGAATATTGTTTGAGAAAATATCCTACTGTTGAAGAGTTGGGCTGGTCCGGCAATATAGAAAGAATATAGAGAGAAAATGGCAGGGAATGAGAGTGCTTATACCATTGAAGAATGCCATCCGCTGTTCAGGGTTAGGTGACCAAAGGTGGGGG
Organism: Panulirus ornatus; assembly: GCF_036320965.1. NCBI lineage: Eukaryota > Metazoa > Arthropoda > Malacostraca > Decapoda > Palinuridae > Panulirus > Panulirus ornatus. Next base: position 69,114,089 of record NC_092234.1, read on the forward strand.
GATTATGATGGTGAGTTGGGTGTAAAAGCCACGGAAGGAAGAAATGGTGATGGTGAAGGGGAGTGTGGTGGCCAATGAGGGAGGACGTGGTAGTGGTGGTGAGGGAGGGATGACGTGATGGTAAGGGAGGGATGACGTGGTGTTGATGGTGAGGGATGACGTGGTGGTGAGGGAGGGATGACGTGGTGGTGAGGGAGGAAGGACGTGGTAGTGATGGTGAGGGAGGATGTGGTGGTGAGGGAGGACGTGGTGGTGATGGTGAGGGAGGATATGGTGGTGAGGGAAGACGTGGTGGTGATAGTGAGGGATGACGTGGTGGTGAGGGAGGGATGACGTGGTGGTGAGGGAGGGATGACTTGGTGGTGAGGGAGGAAGGACGTGGTGGTGATGGTGAGGGAGGATGTGGTGGTGAGGGAGAACATGGTGGTGATGGTGAGGGAGGATATGGTGGTGAGGGAGGACGTGGTGGTGATGGTGAGGGAGGATATGGTGGTGAGGGATGACGTGGTGGTGATAGTGAGGGATGACGTGGTGGTGATGGTGAGGGAGGATGTGGTGGTGAGGGAGGGATGACATGGTGGTGAGGGAGGAAGGACGTGGTGGTGATGGTGAGGGAGGATGTGGTGGTGAGGGAGGACATGGTGGTGATGGTGAGGGAGGATATGGTGGTGAGGGAGGACGTGGTGGTGATGGTGAAGGATGACGTGGTGGTGGTGGTGAGGGATGACGTGGTGGTGAGGGAGGGATGACGTGGTGGTGGTGGTGAGGGATGACGTGGTGGTGATGGTGAGGGATGACGTGGTGGTGGTGGTGAAGGATGACGTGGTGGTGATGGTGAGGGAGGACGTGGTGGTGAGGGATGACGTGGTGGTGATGGTGAGGGAGGACGTGGTGGTGATGGTGAGGGAGGATATGGTGGTGAGGGATGACGTGGTGGTGATGGTGAGGGAGGACGTGGTGGTGATGGTGAGGGAGGATATGGTGGTGAGGGACGTGCTGGTGATGGTGAGGGAGGATGTGGTGGTGAGGGATAACGTGGTGGTGATGGTGAGGGAGGATGTGGTGGTGAGGGATGACGTGGTGGTGAGGGATGACGTGGTGGTGATGGTGAGGGAGGATGTGGTGGTGAGGGATGACGTGGTGGTGATGGTGAGGGAGGATGTGGTTTCTCTCAACAGGATCCAGCACACGAGGTCCCGGAGGGTCCGAATCTGCCATTGTTAAGGCTCATCTGAGTGGGACGTACAGTATGGACCAGAATCTCTCTTATATTTCTCTGTTTTCTTGATGATATACCATGTATGAAATGTGTTTCGCTTCTAATCAATAAGAAACAAGCATGAGAACCCGTTCGTTCGTAAAATATACAACGAAAGTTCTTTTCTGTGAGTTGATAGAAATTTGAACAAAGAAAAGATAACGAAGGAAAAGTATTAAAAGAAATCAGGACACCGACATAGAAAGCTAACCACAATCTCGCGTAGGAAAACCTTTTTTCCTCAAGTGTTAAAACCTTAATTCGTGCTTATGGCATAATAGGAAAAAAAAAACAAGGAAATTTTCTAGTTCCCGACAGCCATTCTCCCCAGACACAGCCATAAGACCTGATAAGTTAGAAATCGTCAAACTAATGTCCCTCGAACCTTACCAGAACTTGGAGGAAATTATGCCACCAGCCAAAGCTGTGGTTATTACAGAGGCGATTATATAAATGTCAGCCTTTAGTACTTGGACCATCTGGTACCACCTACACATGGTCCGTATTCAGGTCCCGGACGTTCAGGCTCAGACCAGCCACATTACGGAGCTGCCAGGCGTCTTGAGCACTCTGTTAGCTATGCCCAGATGTCCTCCAGAGGCTGGTGTAAAGATGGGTGATATTCCTTCGATGTTGGTAGGGCAAGAGGAACCTTACGTGTTTATTGCTTTGTGAAGGGTGGGTTCTCTTGTCGTAGGTTCGAGTTCCTGTTAAGGATTTGAGTCAGTGATGGTTCCTGCGTCTTTGTGGGCGTCATCTGGGTAATAGGTTATCCGGACACTGTCCATCACTCAAATAGAATGTAGCCTCATATTTTGCCCCATCAGTACAGTAGTACGAGCCTTGAACACGTTGGTGTGACTTGCTCACCTAACTCTTGAGTACGGCCGTTGACCTGATCCTTAGGGGGTCAGGTCAAAGGCCAGGCCATTATGATACCCAAGGTGTGTATTGTCGTGCTCAAGCGGTCGTACCGTCGTGCTCAGATGACTAGATTGTGTATTTAAAAAGTTGTTTACCCCCTCATAAGAAATGTGGCACAGCCACAGTCTACCACAAATGAGTATCGACTGTGTTGCGTGAGCTTGCAACACTGTTACGTAGGTGTAGTGATACACTATACTGTTGTATTGGTGTAGTGATACACTACACGCTTATATAGGTATAATGATACATTGTGCTGTTGTACATGTGTAGTGATACATTACACTTGTGTGGGTATAGTGATACTTTGTACTGTTGTATAGATATAGTGATAAATACACTGTTATGTAGGTATAGCTATAAGCTGTACATTTGTATGAGTGTAGTGATACACTTTATCATGTAGGTATAGTGATACACTGTATTGTTGTATAGGTGTAGCGATACAATGCACTGTTGTGTTGATACAGTAATACACCAACAGAAATACGAAATGACATCTCGAGCCATTGTTGGATACAACACTACCTAAGAAATACCCTAAGAGGTATTGCGGAGGTGTTGTAATGGAACCTCAGACAATGTGTTCCGAAGTGTGAACATATGTGTTAACATCATGCTGGGTGAAAATGACGGATGGCTCTAGCAACACAGCATATGTTTAGTCCACACGATTCATAAACGTTCCATTTAAACCTAATTAACAGGTTACCTTGGAACATATGTTCTCTCTCTCTCTCTCTCTCTCTCTCTCTCTCTCTCTCTCTCTCTCTCTCTCTCTCTCTCTCTCTCTCTCTCTCTCTCTCTCTCTCTCTCTCTCTCTCATCATCATCATCATCATATTCTGGCCAGGTTCGGTAGTGCGAGCCAGGTTAGTAAGTCACCGTAATGTGGCCCCGTCAGCTGCTTGTACCGCTGCCCCGCCTCGATCCTTCGGCAACCAGCACAGACATACGGAAGCCAAAACACCGCCACCAACGTCAGCAAACAAGTTATGGGACTATCAAGGTGAGGTACAGGCAGGGTCGTTGGATGGTGGCTTACTCTCACAGCACGGGATCGCTCATAAGGGGTTCGAAGCAGTGAGGCGCAGTCTCTTGTTTTCTTCATAGACTTCGTGAACAGCTGAGACACTTGACGACTTAGTAGCGGTTTTCTATATTCTTCATAGCCTTCGTGAACAGCTGGGATTCTTAATAGCTGCGTCATGATCTGTTTCCTTCATAGCCTTCTTGAACTGCTGGGACACTTGACAGCTGAGTCGTAAACTTCTGTTTACTGTACACTCAACGAGAACAGCTAGGACAACATAACAGACTATAAGCGAGCATCACATCATTAGCTTATATCCTTTATACCACCACTGTTAAGTTCTGATGACCCGCCAACAGGTAAATCCTTAAAAGGGATCCGATCTTCTCGGTCGTCTCTCACTTCATCCTTCCTAGTCAACACTATGCTACACAGGAGCTGACACCCGGGGACACCGCTTCAACCTAGCTGACACTCTCCCAGCACCAGGTCTTCCCAGAGAGCCTGAGGCCTGTGTATACTGCTTTTAGATATAATATTCCTGAGACCAACTCGGTAAGAGATCCAATTTTCCGTCGTATATTTCTTTTAGAAAACTTTTGCTCTACACTCGGAATAGCTACTCCTCAAGTATTGTGACGACTCCACACCAACTGCCAGGCAATATTCCCTCACAATGCCTAAATCTCTTTCCCCAGTTATATCTTGGATTAGCTGTGCATACCTTTACAGGGAGACTGGATGTGGGTCATAGCCCCAGGAAGGGAGGAAAAGAGAGAAAGAAAGAGAAAAAGATTAGAGAGAAAGAGATAGCCTGACTATGTTCCATGCTTTCTACAGTTTAAGAGGCTTTCGCACCTGTGTGGTGTGAGTGTGAAATGTGTAGGTGTGTATGTCTAACAAAGTGTGCAGCCAAGTTGAAGGTATAAACAGACAGGTATTCAAGGCTATGTATTCACCTACAATGTGGAAAGAATATATCCAATTCCCCAGGAAATAACGGGTAAAATACGGACTCTAATTCTATGGCGGTGTTCCCATATATTCGTTTTCTTTGATAATATTCTCCTGATATTTTCCCTAAGAATATTTCGCCTTCCCCACCTCAGGGGTTAGCTTCAGAAATATACTATTCCGTCCTTGAGGAAGAATCCTCACTTGGGTCCATTTTCTGTTCCTGCTTAGACGGTGATGGTACAGGAGGAAGGGATTTTCAGACTCCTCCTCCCGCTCCTCTTACTCTCGTCCTTTGGGTAAGAGAACAGATGCATTTCAGTGAAGTATACGTCATTCGATCGTTTGCTTATTTGACTGAAATGAAACTATTTTCCCAGTGATCGTCTCATCGCAGGAGGACTGCGGGAGCAACGATGTAGCTCGGTCCTGGAACCATCTTCTGGCTGGGTAAGCAGCACACCTGGCAGCGATGGACAGCATCGTGATGTCCCTGTCTGGTTCACATTCAGTAGGGCCTTACGACCCGCATTCCCGCTCTGAACCGTATTGAGAAATGAAGTATTTTCGAGGGATGTTGCGGGTCTGTGACACCCAGACAGAGCGAGGAAAAACACGCAGTTTGATCTCCCTGTAAACAACTGACGACGTAAGACATCTGGGCATCACATTCGCAGACAAGAAGCTATTGACTCATGACTGTGCAGAACCACAGATCACCTTGGAGATTAAATCCTTTCTCGACGTCACTGTCTTAAAAGATTTGCTAAAAGCAGAAGGAACAAGAGGATTAAAGTCGTAGTGAAAATCAACGTAGGAGATAATGTCTGATTTCGTTTCTCAGATACGATGGTCTATAATAGAAGGTCCTTTATAAGCTAGTTTCTGGTGTCTTCTTCTTCTTCTTCTCTCAGGAGGAAACGCATTCCTTCCCAGTGCTCATCTCGAGGTCCTTCGGTGTTCATGAGGGGGACATAAAGCCAGTGGCGTCCTGGCCGGTAGTGTAGCGCTGGGCTGCTGATATAGCCAAGAGTGTGGGGCTGAGCAGGATGGACTGTAGAGCTTCCTCTCGATGGCTGCAACAAAGGGCCGTCTCAGGTCCCATCTCTGTCGCATCCTGACACTCCCCGTCCTCTCGGGGACGAAGGATACTGCATCCTGGATTATCCTAGACACTGTGTGAATGTCCCGGGTCGGAGTTATGGACTCTGGGCCGACGGTGATGATTTGAACACTGTGAAAGAGGCGGGACATATTTCTATTATTCATTGTGAAGAATGAATAAAGAGGGGAAACCACGGCGGTAACATGGCCCTGGTGCGTGAAGGAATGTGTATGAAACGAGGGAAGTTCGGCTCTTGGTAAGAATATAGTATAACCCTCGGATTGAAGAGTGTGTCCGTGTGTGGGTGAGTGTGTGTCTTCCCTTGCCTTGCCTAATACATATATATGTTTGCAGAGGCGGCCTAAAAGTTTCACGAGAGATAGATAGATAGATACAGAGAGAGAGAGAGAGAGAGAGAGAGAGAGAGAGAGAGAGAGAGAGAGAGAGAGAGAGAGAGAGAGAGAGAGAGAGAGAGAGACTTGCGAGCAGAACAAACATCAGACATCAAAAGTTAAAGTATGACTTATGTCTATGTATGTTTGCCTCTGTGTGCGTGTGTGTGTGTGTGTGTGTGTGTGTGTGTGTGTGTGTGTGTGTGTGTGTGTGTGTGTTAAAGTATACATATCTACTTATTACGAGTTTAAACCACTGCATCATTTCATCCAACAAGGTACAAAAAGTGATTATCGACTCATTCACAATCATAATCATGACTTCAGCATAGCTTTGTTTCTCTTGCTGTTATGAATATTATGGAACCAATATATATATCCTACAGGTATAGTAAAACGTATGAGAGAGATATGCTGCTCTTGCAACCGAAAACTTAAAACGTATGAGAGAGATATGCTGCTCTTGCAACCGAAAACTTAAAATTTCCTGTGTCTTTTCGTCTGCCATGTGCATTTCTAAGACACCACTGGAGTAATTTTGACCAGACTTTGGGACAACATTATTGGGTATGAAAGATATATAGCTACCATTATATAGGACGAATTGGGGTCTCAAGTGAGGCCTGTAGGAGGAACCAGGGTCATTTGGTCTCTCACGTGTGACGTGTAGAAGAGACCAGCGTTATTTGGTCTCTCACGTGTGACCTGTAGGAGAGACCAGCGTTATATCCAAGTTAATGGTAAGCAGGACCACGTCTCATGAAGCCGTTTCATCACATACTTCACGAGCAACATGACCACGGTGTATGATGATATCAGACGAAGGTGTTACCGGATTCCGCCCTCCTGTCGCAAGGGGGAAGTCATTTTCGGCGAAAAGGAGAGAGCAGTCACGTCGAAGAACTTACTTCAAATGGGGTCCATCATTTCCCTGCTGCTGGAGGCAGAGCAACCTCGCATTCTCTAGGAGCCTCGGGAAGAGGTGTCCTGGAGGAACACCAGGACACTTTCAACGAAGGTGACCTGGAGCAATTATGAATAGATATATAACACAGACGCAGAGGTAAATGAAGGTAGATTCAGTTACTTTGCAGATGGCATCAAGGTTAGTAGAAATGATAGGTTCAGGAGACGAAGAAGGGATACAACGAACCTTAGTTTTGTTTGTTAGTATTGGCAGAGGGGAAGTTATTGGACTTCGATATCGAAAAATTGGAGCAAATAAGCGGTGGAATGATCAAACAGATGACGGTGACACCTCACGAAACTCCAACGTGGAGAAAGATGGAGGAAAACGTCAGAGTTGTGGCGTCAGCTGGAACGAGGAGCCGATGCTGAAAGACATTACTGAAGTAGAAATTCATATCATCCAGCCAGGTTATGGAGAGGTGTGATAAGGAAACGTTTTAAGAAGAGGAATAGAAAACTGCTGATGGAAATCATCACTCTGTGTATATGAGAAGCAATGGTCGAGTTACTGCTGTGTTGTATGGTCAGCAGTTACTGCTGTGTTGTATGGTCAGCAGTTGCTGCTGTGTTATATGGTCAGCAGTTGCTGCTGTGATGTATGGTCAGTAGTTTCTGATGTGTTGTATGGTCAGCAGTTACTACTGTGTTGTATGGTCAGCACTTACTATTGTGTTGTATGGTCAGCAGTTTATATTGTGTTGTATGGTCAGCAGTTTATATTGTGTTGTATGGTCAGCAGTTGTTACTGTGTTGTATGGTCAGCAGTTACTGCTGTGTTGTATGGTCAACAGTTACAGTGCTGCTCTGTGCATGGTCAGCAGTTACTGCTGTGTTGTATGGTCAGCAGTTACTACTGTGTTGTATGGTCAGCACTTACTATTGTGTTGTATGGTCAGCTGTTACTGCTGTGTTGTATGGTCAGCAGTTTCTGTTGTGTTGTATGGCCAGCAGTTGTTACTGTGTTGTATGGTCAGCAGTTACTGCTGTGTTGTATGGTCAGCAGTTACTGCTGTGTTGTATGGTCAGCAGTTTATATTGTGTTGTATGGTCAGCAGTTTATATTGTGTTGTATGGTCAGCAGTTGTTACTGTGTTGTATGGTCAGCAGTTACTGCTGTGTTGTATGGTCAGCAGTTACAGTGCTGCTGTGTGCATGGTCAGCAGTTACTGCTGTGTTGTATGGTCAGCAGTTTCTGTTGTGTTGTATGGTCAGCAGTTGTTACTGTGTTGTATAGTCAGCAGTTACTGCTGTGTTGTATGGTCAGCAGTTACAGTGCTGCTGTGTGCATGGTCAGCAGTTATTGCTGTGTTGTATGGTCAGCAGTTTCTGTTGTGTTGATGGTCAGCAGTTACAGTGCTGCTGTGTGCATGGTCAGCAGTTATTGCTGTGTTGTATGGTCAGCAGTTTCTGTTGTGTTGTATGGTCAGCAGTTGTTACTGTGTTGTATAGTCAGCAGTTACTGCTGTGTTGTATGGTCAACAGTTACAGTGCTGCTGTGTGCATGGTCAGCAGTTACTGCTGTGTTGTATGGTCAGCAGTTACTGCTGTGTTATATGGTCAGCAGTTACTACTGTGTTGTATGGTCAGCAATTACTGCTCTGTTGTTGTACGGTCGGCAATGAAGCAAACTAAGAATTCAGAAACAAATTACAGGTAAAACGGAGGACATAAACTATAAAGAGAGATAGAACTCTTTACACCAGAAAGAGTAAGAGAAACATAGATGATGACCTGTGCAGAGTATCAGAAAGAAGGGATTAGACCGTAAGAATTTTTTTTCCTAGGTAATAAGTGTCATTTTTTAATTGATTATGTCTGAATAGTATAGAAAATAGCTATCATTCTCTTGAGACTTTGCTTTTGTTATCAAGTCAGTGATGTTTTGAAATTTACTATTTTTTAGGAGATAGCTGACATAGAACTTCCTAGAAGATTCCAGTAATATAAACAGTAGTGTAGATATAAGGGCCTTAAATCAACTAGTTCAGTTTAAATCTAGCTGCCTAGGTGGATACATTTACATAAAATTTCAGAGTTGCAGCTGAGGAAAGAAACCCATACTACCCCAGTCATAAACACCTCAACGACTTGATCATAGATCTTGTCTCACAAAGTCCAATGCTGAGCTTTTGACGTCTAGGCTCAAGCAGTGGAACTTGTTGGATGAAAGTGTGCAAATCACAGATCAGAGGCAGCGTCACCTAGGTTTCTCCAGCTTCTTCACACGTCAAGATGGACTCTACTTCTGCCACAATGTAACCAGTCTGTTCGAGGCAATCGGAATTGCTTGTAACCTGAACGAGTGGTGCCTCTTTATTGACAGTTCATCATCCAGGAGCCTCAATGCCGTACTGCTCCATAACGAGAACAAGTACCCGTCTCATCCCCTGGCTCACTTGGGGCACCTCACAGAAGAATACAGCAGTGTCAAGACCTTGCTAGATGCCTTGAAGTATGATGAGTACAGCTGGGAGGTCACTGAGACTTCAAAATGGTGGCATACATGACGGGTCTCCAAGGCGGTTTGACCAAGTTTCCTTGCTATCTTTGCCGTAGGGACATCAAGGACACCGCGGAGCACTACCACAGGCGGGACTGGCAATAACGAGTTTTCTGTGGGGATGAACAACGTCAATTGGAAGGCACTGGTGAACTCCCGGAAGATGTTGATGCCACCACTGGACATAAAATTAGGCCTCATGAAATAATTTGTCACAGCTCCAGATAAGGAATCTTCAGCCTTTAAAAAGAGAAAGTTATGTCCATCTGCTCTTATACACCTGACTGATGGAAAGAATATAGATATTAGAAGAGTATCATTTAGTTTACACAACATCATCTCACATAGATTTCGCAGAGACGTGTGCAAGAGGGAAGATGCCCTGGCATTACCGTAGAGACCTGAGAAGTAGGGTCGGGGTTTCTTAATTGACTGTACTCTGACTCCACAGGGGTTCCTATACTACTCTCTCTGCCTGCTTCATTTCCAAGTAAGATGTGATTGTGGTAACATCTACTCCTGTCTCAGTATATTTTCTTCCATCTGTGATTTCAAACTATTTGCTTCTAAAGAGGTGCTGAAATACACGAAAGTGCGTAAGCAAATTTTCATGCTCTGATTTTCCTTCGTGATGTGCAAGTTTACATATG
>NC_092234.1:69123972-69151472 GCF_036320965.1 Panulirus ornatus
CGCTAGGAAAAGACATTTCCTGTAGATAGGGGAGAAAGAATACTTCCTACACTTTCCCCCCTGTCGTAGATCGCGACTAAAAGGGACGGGAGCAGGGGCTTAGAAACTTTCTCATCCAGGTATTTTAACTTTTTAAATGGGGAAACAGAAGAGAGAGTTATGCGGGCAGTGTTCATCCTCCTCGAAGGCTCAGATTAGGGTGCCTAAGTGTGTATAGATGTTACCAAGATGAGAAAAAAGGAGAGGTAGGTAGTATGTTTGAGGAAAGGAACCTGGATGTTTTGGCTCTGAGTGAAACGAAATTCAAGGGTAAAGGGGTAGAGTGGTTTGGGAATGTCTTGGAAGTGATGTCAGGGGTTGACGAGAAGACAAGAGCAAACGAAGGAGTATCACTGCTCCTGAAACAGGAGTGGTGGGAGTATGTGATAGAGTGTAAAACAAAAAGTGGATGGAGAGAGATGTAGGATTATTGGTGACTATGCACCTAGTCATGAGAAGAAAGATCATGAGAGGAAAGTGTTTTGGGAGCAGCAGAGTGAGTGCGTTTGCAATTTTGATGCACGAGATCGGGTTATAGTGATGGGTGATTTGAATGCAGAGGTGAGTAATGTGGCAGTTAAGGGTGTAATTGGTGTATATAGAGTGTTCAGTGTTGTAAATGGAAATAGTGAAGAGCTTGTAAGTTTGTGTGCTGAAAAAGGACTGGTGATTGGGAATACCTGGTTTGAAAAGAGCGATATACATAAGTATACGTATGTAAGTAGAAGAGATGGCGAGAGAGCATTATCTGATTACGTGTTGATTGATATGCGCTTGAAAGAGAGACTTTTGGATGTTAATGTGCTGAGAGGGGCAACTGGAGGGATGTCTGATCATTATCTTGTGGAGGCGAAGGTGAAGGTTTTTAGAGATTGTCAGAAAAGAAGAGAGGATGTCGGGATGAAGAGAGTGGTGAGAGTAAGTGAGCTTGGGAAGGACACTTGTGTGAGGAAGTACCAGGAGAGATTGAATGCAGAATGGGAAAAGGTGAGAGCAAATGACATAAGGGGAGTAGGAGAGGAATGGAATGTATTTAGGGAAATAATGATTGCTTGCGCAAAAGACGCCTGTGGCATGAGACAGGAGGAAGGTGGGCAGATTAGAAAGGGTAGTGAGTGGTGGGATGAAATAGTAAGACTGTTAGTGAAAGAGAAGAGAGAGGCATTTGGACGATTTTTGTAGTGAAATAGTGTAAATGGCTGGAAGGTGTATAAAAAAAATGGGAACAAGAGGTCAAGAGAAAGTTGCAAAAGGTGAAAAAGAGGGAAAATGAGAGTTGGGGTGAGAGAGTATCATTAAAATTTAGAGACAATAAAGAGGTGTTTTGGAAGAAGGTGAATAAAGTGCATAAGACAAGAGAACAAATGGGAACATCGGGGAAGAGGGCAAATGGGGAGGTAATAACAAGAGGTGGTGAAGTGAGGAGATAGAGCGAGTATTTTGAAGGTCTGTTGAATGTGTTTGATGATAGAGTGGCAGATATAAGGTGTTTTGTTCAAGGTAGTGTGCGAAGTGAAAGGGTCAGGGAGAATGGTTTGGTAAACAGAGAAGAGGTAGTGAAAGCGTTTAGGAAGCTAAAAGCTGGTAAGGTGGCAGGTTTGGATGGTATTGCAGAGGAATTTATTAAAAAAAGGGGTGAGTGTGTTGTTGAGTGGTTGGTGAGGGTATTCAATGTATGTATGGTTCATGGTGAAGTGCCTGAGGATTGTCGGAATGAATACATAGTGGCACTGTACAAAGGCAAAGGGGATAAATGTGAGTGTTCAAATTACAGAGGCATAAGTTTGTTGAGTATTCCTGGGAAATTATATGGGAGAGTATGAATTGATAGGGTACAGGCATGTACAGAACATCAGATTGGGGAAGAGCAGTGTGGCTTTAGAAGTTGTAGAAGATGTGTGGATCAGGTGTTTGCTTGAAAAATATATGTGAAAAATACTTCGAAAAACAGATGAATTGTATGTAGCATTTATGGATCTGGAAAAGGCATATTATAGAGTTGATGGAGATGCTCTGTGGAAGGTATCAAGAGTATATGGTGTGGGAGGTAAGTTGGCTGGTTGGTGAGGATATACATTACATGTATGGCTCATGGTGAACTGCCTGAGGATTGATGGAATGCCTGCATATGGCCATTGTACAAAGGCAAAGGGGATAAAGGCAAGCGTTCAAATTACAGAGGTATAAGTTTGTTGAGTATTGCTGGGAAATGATATGGGAGGGGTATTGATTGAGAGGATGAAGGCGTGTAAAGAGCATCAGATTGGGGAAGAGCAGTGTGGCTTCAGAAGTGGTAGAGGAGTGTGGATCAGGTGTTTGCTTTGAAGAATGTATGCGAGAGATACTTAGAAATACAAATGGATTATAAAGGTATAAGTTTGTTTCATGAGAGGGCTAGGGAAGTGAGTTAGTTGTTCGCCAATAATACATCGCTGGCGGCTGATTCGTAGGAGAAACTGCAAAAGCTGGTGATTGAATTTGGTAAAGTCTGTGAAAGAAAAAAAAGCTGAGAGTAGATGTGAATAAGAGTTAAATTTTAGGGAGAGTAAGATGTTTTGGAGGGAGGTAAATAAAGTGCGTAAGACAAGAAACCAAATGAGAACATCTGTGAAGGGGGCTAATGAGGAGGAGATAACAAGTAGTAGTGAAGTGAGAAGGTGGAGTGAGTATTTTGAAGATTTGTTGAATGTGTTTGATGATACAGTGGCAGATATAGGGTGTTTTGGTCGAGGTGGTATGCGAAGTGAGAAGGTCAGGGAGAATGGTTTGGTAAACACAGAAGAGGTAGTGAAAGCTTTGTGGATAATGAAAACCAGCAAGGCGGCGGGTTTGGATGGTAGTGCAGTCTTTTGTTGAGTGGTTGGTGAGGATATAAAGTGTATGTGTGTTTCATGGTGAAGTGCCTGAGGATTGGCGGAATGAATGCATAGCGCCATTGTGCAAAGGCAAAGGGATGAAGGTGAGTGTTCAAATTAAAGAGGTATAAGTTCGTTGAGTATTTAAGGGGAATTATATGAGAGGATATTGATTGAGAGGGTAAAGGCATCAGGTTAGGGAAGAACAGTGTCGTTTCACAAGTGGTAGAGGATGTGTGGATCAGGTGTTTGTTTTGAAGAATGTGAGAAATACTTAGAAATACAAATGGATCTTTAAGTAGCATTTATGGATCTGGAGAAAGCATATGATAGAGTTGATAGAGATGTGCTGTGGAAGGTACTAAGAATATATAGTGTGGGAGGCAAGTTGTTAGAAGCAGTGAAAAGTTTTTATCGAGGATATAAGGGATGTGTACGTGTAGGAAGAGAGGAAAGTGATTGGTTCTCAGTGAATGTAGGTTTGCGGCAGGGGTGTGTGTTGTCTCCATGGCTGTTTAATTTGTTTATGGATGGGGTTGTTAAGGAGGTGAATGCAAGAGTTTTGGAAAGAGGGGCAAGTATGCAGTCTGTTGTCGATGAGAGAGCTTGGTAAGTGAGTCAGTTGTTGTTCGCTGATGATACAGCGCCGGTGGCTGATTCATGTGAGAAACTGAAGAAACTGGTGACTGAGTTTGTTAAAGTGTGTGAAAGAAGAAAGTTAAGAGTAAATGTGAATAAGAGCAAGGTTATTAGGTACAGTCGGGTTGAGGGTCAAGTCAATTGGGAGGTAAGTTTGAATGGAGAAAAACTGGAGGAAGTGAAGTGTTTTAGATATCTGGGAGTGGATCTGGCAGCGGATGGAACCATGGAAGCGGAAGTGAATCATAGGGTGGGGGAGGGGGCGAAAATCCTGGGAGCCATGAAGAATGTTTGGAAGTTGAGAACATTATCTCGGAAAGCAAAAATGGGTATGTTTGAAGGAATAGTGGTTTCAACAATGTTGTATGGTTGCGAGGCGTGGGCTATGGATAGAGTTGTGCGCAGGACGGTGGATGTGCTGGAAATGAGATGTGTAAGGACAATATGTGGTGTGAGGTGGTTTGATCGAGTAAGTAATGTAAGGGTAAGAGAGATATGTGGAAATAAAAAGAGCGTGGTTGAGAGAGCAGAAGAGGGTGTTTTTAAATGGTTTGGGCACATGGAAAGAATGAGTGAGGAAAGATTGACCAAGAGGATATATGTGTCGGAGGTGGAGGGAACGAGAAGTGGGAGACCAAATTGGAGGTAGAAAGATGGAGTGAAAAAGGTTTTGAGTGATCGGGGCCTGAACATGCAGGAGGGTGAAAGGAGGGCAAGGAATAGAGTGAATTGGATCGATGTGGTATACCAGGGTTGACGTGCTGTCAGTGGATTGAATCAGGGCATGTGAAGCGTCTGGGGTAAACCATGGAAAGTTGTGTTCCATAAATGCTATGTACAAATCCATTTGCTTTTCTAAGTATTTCTCAAATACATTCTTCAAAGCAAACACATCCACTCATCCTCTACCACTTCTGAAACCACACTGCTCTTCCCCAATCTGATGCTCTGTACAAGCCTTCACCTTCTCAATCAATACCCTCCCATATAATTTACCAGGAATACTCAACAAACTTATACCTCTGTACTTTGAGCACGCACACTTATCCCCTTTGCCTTTGTACAATGACACTATGCAGGCATTTCTCCAATGCTCAGGCACCTCACCATGAATCATACAAAAATCAAATAACTTCACCAACCAGTCAACAATACAGTCACCCCCTTATTTAATAGATTCGACTGCAATACCATCCAAACCTCCTGCCTTGCCGGCTTTCATCTTCCGCAAAGCTTTTACTACCTCTTCTCTGTTTACCAAATCATTTTCCCTAACCCTCTCACATTGCACACCACCTCGACCAAAACACCCTATATCTGCCACTCTATCATCAAACACATTCAACAAACCTTCAAAATACTCACTCCATCTTCTTCTCACATCACCACTACTTGTTATCACCTCCCCATTAGCCCCCTTCACTGAAGTTCCCATTTGCTCCCTTGTCTTACGCACTTTATTTACCTCCTTCCAGAACATCTTTTTATTCTCCCTAAAATGTAATGATATTCTCTCACCCCAACTCTCATTTGCCCTCTTTTTCACCTCTTGCACCTTTCTCTTGACCTCCTGCCTCTTCTTTTATACATCTCCCACTCATTTGCATTTTTTCCCTGCAAAAATCGTCCAAATGCCTCTCTCTTCTCTTTCACTAATAATCTTACTTCTTCATCCCACCACTCACTACCCTTTCTAATCAACCCACCTCCCATGCTTCTCTTGCCACAAGCATCTTTTGCGCAAGCCATCACTGATTCCCTAAATACATCCCATGCCTCCCCCACTCCCCTTACCGCCTTTGTTCTCACCTTTTTCCATTCTGCACTCAGTCTCTCCTAGTACTTTCTCACACAAGTCTCCTTCCCAAGCTCACTTACTCTCACCACCCTCTTCACCCCAACATTCCCTCTTCTTTTCTGAAAACCTCTACAAATCTTCACCTTCGCCTCCACAAGACAATGATCAGACATCTCTCAAATTGCACCTCTCACCACATTCACATCCAAAAGTCTCTCTTTCGCGCGTTTGTCATTTAACATGTAATCCAGTAACGCTCTCTGGCCATCTCTCCTACTTACGTACGTGTACTTATGTATATCTCGCTTTTTAAACCAGGCATTCCCAATCACCAGTCCTTTTCCAGCACATAAATCTACAAGCTCTTCACCATTTCCATTTACAACACTGAACACCCCATGTATACCAATTATTCCCTCATCTGCCACATTACTCACCTTTTCATATATATATATATATATATATATATATATATATATATATATATATATATATATATATATATATATATATATATATATATATATATATATATATATATATATATATATATATTCATATATATACATATATATCCTACACGTACCCATGCCTTACATCCTCGATAAAAACTTTTCACTGCTTCTAACAACTTGCCTCCCACACCATATATTCTTAATACCTTCCACAGAGCATCTCTATCAACTCTATCATATGCCTTCTCCAGATCCATAAATGCTACATACAATTCCATTTGCTTTTCTAAGTATTTCTCACATACATTCTTCAAAGCAAACACCTGATCCACACATCCTCTACCACTTCTGAAACCACACTGCTCTTCCCCAATCTGATGCTCTGTACATGCCTTCACCCTCTCAATCAATACCCTCCCATATAATTTACCAGGAATACTCAACAAACTTATACCTCTGTAATTTAAGCACTCACTCTTATCCCCTTTGCCTTTGTACAATGGCACTATGCACGCATTCCGCCAATCCTCAGGCACCTCACCATGAGTCATGCATACATTAAATAACCTTACCAACCAGTCAATAATACAGTCACCCCCTTTTTTGATAAATTCCACTGCAATACCATCCAAACCTGCTGCCTTGCCGGCTTTCATCTTCCGCAAAGCTTTTACTACCTCTTCTCTGTTTACCAAATCATTTTCTCTAACCCTCTCACTTTGCACACCACCTCCACCAAAACACCCTATATCTGCCACTCTATCATCAAACACATTCAACAAACCTTCAAAATACTCACTCCATCTCCTTCTCACATCACCACTACTTGTTATCACCTCCCCATTTGCGCCCTTCACTGAAGTTTCCATTTGCTCCCTTGTCTTACGCACTTTATTTACCCCCTTCCAGAACATCTTTTTATTCTCCCTAAAATTTAATGATACTCTCTCACCCCAACTCTCATTTACCCTCTTTTTCACCTCTTGCACCTTTCTCTTGACCTCCTGTCTCTTTCTTTTATACATCTCCCACTCAATTGCATCTTTTCCCTGCAAAAATCGTCCAAAGGCCTCTCTCTTCTCTTTCACTAATAATCTTACTTCTTCATCCCACCACTCACTACCCTTTCTAATCAACCCACCTCCCACTCTTCTCATGCCACAAGCATCTTTTGCGCAATCCATCACTGATTCCCTAAATACATCCCATTCCTCCCCCACTCCCCTTACTTCCATTGTTCTCACCTTTTTCCATTCTGTACTCAGTCTCTCCTGTTACTTCCTCACACAAGTCTCCTTCCCAAGCTCATTTACTCTCACCATCCTCTTCACCCCAACATTCACTCTTCTTTTCTGAAAACCCATACAAATCTTCACCTTAGCCTCCACAAGATAATGATCAGACATCCCTCCAGTTGCACCTCTCAGCACATTAACATCCAAAAGTCTCTCTTTCGCGCGCCTGTCAATTAACACGTAATCCAATAACGCTCTCTGGCCATCTCTCCTACTTACATACGTATACTTATGTATATCTCGCTTTTTAAACCAGGTATTCCCAATCACCAGTCCTTTTTCAGCACATAAATCTACAAGCTCTTCACCATTTCCATTTACAACACTGAACACCCCATGTATACCAATTATTCCCTCAACTGCCACATTACTGACCTTTGCATTCAAATCACCCATCACTATAACCCAGTCTCGTGCATCAAAACCACTAACACACTCATTCAACTGCTCCCAAAACACTTGCCTCTCATGATCTTTCTTCTCATGCCCAGGTGCATATGCACCAATACTCACCCATCTCTCTCCATCAACTTTCAGTTTTACCCATATTAATCGAGAATTTACTTTCTTACATTCTAACACTTGCCTATAAGAGATGATACGACATACAAACGAAAATTGTGCAATGTGTGCATCAGCAGTGGTAAGAGAAAAAGTATCTTTGAGACAAGCAAGTGGAGCGGTGAGCACTATGCGCTAGCCCTGCCTTATAGCAAGATTTTGTTGGAAGACCTTAGAGTTAGTCTCTCTCTCTCTCTCTCTCTCTCTCTCTCTCTCTCTCTCTCTCTCTCTCTCTCTCTCTCTCTCTCTCTCTCTCTCTCTCTCTCTCTCTCTCTCTCTCTCTCTCTCTCTCTCTCTCTCTCTCTCTCTCTGGTGTGAGTGCTACTCGCTGCAACACCTCCGTTCTGGCATGATCTCCGTGGCAGGCCGTCATGTGGGTAGCTGCACAACTCTTAAAAAGTGTAAGGCCACCAAACACCTACATAACGCTAAAGTTTCACGCCACTAACATCCATACGTGACGTCATCCGCTGTTTGCATAGAGCCTTCATCAACACGTAATGCTCGACAAACTTCAGAAAATAATGTGAAAAGACTGAAGCTCTTCACGGTCGAGAGGGAGGGGTGTGTGAGGAACAGAGAAAAAGTACATAAGAACCATGAATATGGAGGTCTGTATGCTGATGAATCTTAGTTACATATCATTATGTGTTGTTCACTGTTTAACTTGGATAAGAAATTCGGTGTGAGGCGCAAGTACTTGATATACCGTGTAAAACATTTTTGTTTGTATGCACAAACACACACACACACACACACACACACACACACACACACACACTCACACACACACAAACACACACACACACACACACACACACACACACACACACACACACACACACACACACACAGGACCTTCACCTCCACTTATTCTATGGCTTCCTTCTGTTCCCATGGATCCACCTGCTGTCAGTTCCACTCCTCAGTGCCTAAACTCTCCACGTCCACCAGGTTCTCTCCATTCAAACTCACACTCCAGCCAACATGTCTTTCTCCCCTGCTAAATTTAATGGCCTTACCTGTATCTATACTACCTTTCAACTCTCCTCTCATACACTCTTCCAAAGTCAGACACCAACTTCTGCAGATTCTCACTCGA
Organism: Panulirus ornatus; assembly: GCF_036320965.1. Classification (NCBI taxonomy): domain Eukaryota; kingdom Metazoa; phylum Arthropoda; class Malacostraca; order Decapoda; family Palinuridae; genus Panulirus; species Panulirus ornatus. The sequence goes on from NC_092234.1 coordinate 69,132,717, forward strand.
ATCTGCCACCAGACCCGCTTCATCGGCAAACCTCTTTAAGACCGTATTCACCCCCCTCACCGCCCCATCCATAGATAGATCAAACAGTCATGGTGAAATCGCATACCCCTGCCGCAGACGAACCTTCACTAGGAACTACTCTCCTCCCTCTTTTCCTACTCTCACATACGCCTTACGCTTTTGATTAAAGAACTACACAGCTTCTAGAAGCTCTTTCCCCACACTTCAAATTCGAATCATCTTCCACAGACACCGTCTTCAAATCCATAAATGCCACATAGATATCTTTCTGTTTCTTTCAGTATTTCCCACACACATTCTTCAAAGTAAACACCTGATCCACACATCCTCTACCACTCCTGAAGCCACATTGTTTCTCCCCACTCTGTTGCCTTCACCCTCTCAATCACCATTCTCCCATACAACTTAACAGGTACACACATCAGAATTATAGCCCTATGATTCGAATTTTCATTCATGACCCTCTCCCACCTTGTTACAGTGGCACTATACATGCCTTCCGCGAATCCTCAGGTACTTAATCATGATTCTTCTTGAGGTTTGCTGATAATCTCTCACCCCATCTCCCATGTGCCCTCTTTCTTGGCCGCTGCATCTTCTTGTTTACCTCCTGCCTCTACCTCTTGTATACCTTCTAATCACTCGCACACCTTTTCCGTAGGGAACGTCCTTACACCTCTATTTTCTCGTAATAATAACTTTATTCCTTCATTCCAGTGCTTACTACCTTTTCTTACTCGTCCACCTCCCACCATCCGCATGCCACACATTTCTCTCGCATATGTAAGACGTGTTTTCCTAAATACCTTCCATTCCTTGCCCACTCCCCTGGTTTCGTTTACTCTCATATTTTGCCATTTCTCACCAATTCTCTCTAGTTATTTCGTCACACACGCCTCCTCCGAGCTCGCCCATTTTCCCCATCCTCTTCCCACCAAAATTGTTTTATCTTTTCATAAAGCCTTTACAAATTTTCACCCTCTCCACCACCAAGGAGTAATGAGACATCGCACCACCTGCTCCTCTCACCGTTGTTATATCAAAATGTCTCTCTTTTGGCACACCTAACCTATCTCGTAGTACATAATGAAATGATGCCGCCACTTACCATCACACCCATTCAACCTTATATATATATATATATATATATATATATATATATATATATATATATATATAGAGAGAGAGAGAGAGAGAGAGAGAGAGAGAGAGAGAGAGAGAGAGAGAGAGAGAGAGAGAGAGAGAGAGAGAGAGAGAGAGAGACAGACAGACAGACAGACAGACAGACAGACGCAAGTGAAAATGATTATCATTTTCTTATACATTCAATCATACCAACCTAGTACACCACAGAAAAGAACATCCGCTTATGCATTGCAGAATACCGAGGCCCACCTGTACCTATGCCCTCCATTTCCAATTTCCACCGTAAGTCTCCTGTATGATCCTATTTCAACGCTATAAAAGCCTTCATTCCGTTGTCTCTCTCGTTCGTTGGCCATCGGGCAGGGTGACCACAGCTGGTAACTAACAGAACAAAAATTCCTTTCTGTTGAAATACTTGTGACGTGAAAGGTAACAGTTGCTGTAGACTGAACACTTGAACACCACCTGAGCAAATGGCAATCTTTTGTGTTCATGGTAATTGTTCTGATGTATATGTGTTCATCATGGACGTTTGTCGCCTACTGTATGTCACCTTCGACGAGGCTGTTATCACCATCTCTTGACGAGAGGGAGAATATATGTTCTCGCAGAGAAACTCCTCACTCCAATGGAGTCCATATTTCCCTGCTACTAGAAGTAGCGCAACCTTAAAGTTGGAAAAGCTAAAGGGGACCTAGGGTGCTTATGGATGTGTGTGTGTGTGTGTGTGTGTGTGTGTGTGTGTGTGTGTGTGTGTGTGTGTGTGTGTGTGTGTGTATTCATGGTTGATCACTGTTTCTCCAGGAATAAAGGTCACATCCACTCACATCCTCTCTGGCTGTCATGGCTCCAAAACCACAGCTCCCTGTCCACATCCAAGCCACACAGACCTTTCCATGGTTTACCCCAGACGATTCACATAGCGTAATTCAGTCCAATGACGGTACGTCGACCCCGGTATACGACGTCGTTCCAGTTCACCTCATCCCATTCACACCTTTCACTTCCCTGCTTCTTAAGGCCCTGATCGCTCAAAATCTCTTTCACTCCATCCTTCCACCTCCAAGTTGGTCTCCCCGTTCTCCTTATTCCCTCTGCTTCTGACAAATGCATCCTCTCTGTCAACCATTCCTTACTCGTTCTCTCCACACACTCCTCTGCTCTTTCAAACCATTCTTTTTATTGCCACACATCTCACTTACCTTTTCATTACTTACTCGATCAAACCACCCCACACTGCATATTGTCCTCAGATATTTCCTTTTCGACACATCCATCCCTTTTGCACAGCCTTATCTACAGCCCATACCTCGCATCCATACGCATTTTTGCACTGCTAAATAACGTTTTCTCTTACCACACATTCCCAGCGCTTCCAGAACCCTAGCCCCCTCACCCACCCTATGACACTTCAGCTTCTATGGTTCCATTCGCTAGCATGTCCACTCCCAGGTACCTAAAATACTTCAGGTCATCCACTTTTTCTCTCATTCAAACTCACACTTCAATCAACCTGTCCTTGAATCCTGCTAATCCTATTAACCTTGCTTTAGTTTACATTTACCCTCAACTTTCTCCTTTACACACACACACACACACAAACACACACACACACACACACACACACACACACAAACACACACACACACACACACACGCACACACACACTCACACACAAACATATATATATATATATATATATATATATATATATATATATATATATTTTTTTTTTTCTTTTTATACTTTGTCGCTGTCTCCCGCGTTTGCGAGGTAGCGCAAGGAAACAGACGAAAGAAATGGCCCAACCCCCCCCCCCCATACACATGTACATACACACGTCCACACACGCAAATATCCATACCTACACAGCTTTCCATGGTTTACCCCAGACGCTTCACATGCCTTGATTCAATCCACTGACGGCACGTCAACCCCTGTATACCACATCGCTCCAATTCACTCTATTCCTTGCCCTCCTTTCACCCTCTTGCATGTTCAGGCCCCGATCACACAAAATCTTTTTCACTCCATCTTTCCACCTCCAATTTGGTCTCCCTCTTCTCCTCGATCCCTCCACCTCCGACACATATATCCTCTTGGTCAATCTTTCCTCACTCATTCTCTCCATGTGCCCAAACCATTTCAAAACACCCTCTTCTGCTCTCTCAACCACGCTCTTTTTATTTCCACACATCTCTCTTACCCATACGTTACTTACTCGATCAAACCACCTCACACCACACATTTTCCTCAAACATCTCATTTCCAGCACGTCCATCCTCCTGCGCACAACTCTATCCATAGCCCACGCCTCGCAACCATACAACATTGTTGGAACCACTATTCCTTCAAACATACCCATTTTTGCTTTCCGAGATAATGTTCTCGACTTCCACACATTTTTCAAGGCTCCCAAAATTTTCGCCCCCTCCCCCACCCTATGATCCACTTCCGCTTCCATGGTTCCATCCGCTGACAGATCCACTCCCAGATATCTAAAACACTTCACTTCCTCCAGTTTTTCTCCATTCAAACTCACCTCCCAATTGACTTGACCCTCAACCCTACTGTACCTAATAACCTTGCTCTTATTCACATTTACTCTTAACTTTCTTCTTCCACACACTTTACCAAACTCAGTCACCAGCTTCTGCAGTTTCTCACATGAATCAGCCACCAGCGCTGTATCATCAGCGAACAACAACTGACTCACTTCCCAAGCTCTCTCATCCACAACAGACTTCATACTTGCCCCTCTTTCCAGGACTCTTGCATTTACCTCCCTAACAACCCCATCCATAAACAAATTAAACAACCATGGAGACATCACACACCCCTGCCGCAAACCTACATTCACTGAGAACCAATCACTTTCCTCTCTTCCTACACGTACACATGCCTTACATCCTCGATAAAAACTTTTCACTGCTTCTAACAACTTGCCTCCCACACCATATATTCTTAATACCTTCCACAGAGCATCTCTATCAACTCTATCATATGCCTTCTCCAGATCCATAAATGCTACATACAAATCCATTTGCTTTTCTAAGTATTTCTCACATACATTCTTCAAAGCAAACACCTGATCCACACATCCTCTACCACTTCTGAAACCGCACTGCTCTTCCCCAATCTGATGCTCTGTACATGCCTTCACCCTCTCAATCAATACCCTCCCATATAATTTACCAGGAATACTCAACAAACTTATACCTCTGTAATTTGAGCACTCACTCTTATCCCCTTTGCCTCTGTACAATGGCACTATGCACGCATTCCGCCAATCCTCAGGCACCTCACCATGAGTCATACATACATTAAATAACCTCACCAACCAGTCAACAATACAGTCACCCCCTTTTTTAATAAATTCCACTGCAATACCATCCAAACCTGCTGCCTTGCCGGCTTTCATCTTCCGCAAAGCTTTTACTACCTCTTCTCTGTTTACCAAATCATTTTCCCTAACCCTCTCACTTTGCACACCACCTCGACCCAAACACCCTATATCTGCCACTCTGTCATCAGACACATTCAACAAACCTTCAAAATACTCACTCCATCTCCTTCTCACATCACCACTACTTGTTATCACCTCCCCATTTACGCCCTTCACTGAAGTTCCCATTTGCTCCCTTGTCTTACGCACCCTATTTACCTCCTTCCAGAACATCTTTTTATTCTCCCTAAAATTTAATGATACTCTCTCACCCCAACTCTCATTTGCCCTTTTTTTCACCTCTTGCACCTTTCTCTTGACCTCCTGTCTCTTTCTTTTATACTTCTCCCACTCAATTGCATTTTTTCCCTGCAAAAATCGTCCAAATGCCTCTCTCTTCTCTTTCACTAATACTCTTACTTCTTCATCCCACCACTCACTACCCTTTCTAAACAGCCCACCTCCCACTCTTCTCATGCCACAAGCATCTTTTGCGCAATCCATCACTGATTCCCTAAATACATCCCATTCCTCCCCCACTCCCCTTACTTCCATTGTTCTCACCTTTTTCCATTCTGTACACAGTCTCTCCTGGTACTTCCCTACACAGGTCTCCTTCCCAAGCTCACTTACTCTCACCACCTTCTTCACCCCAACATTCACTCCTCTTTTCTGAAAACCCATACTAATCTTCACCTTAGCCTCCACAAGATAATGATCAGACATCCCTCCAGTTGCACCTCTCAGCACATTAACATCCAAAAGTCTCTCTTTCGCACGCTTGTCAATTAACACGTAATCCAATAACGCTCTCTGGCCATCTCTCCTACGTACATAAGTATACTTATGTATATCTCGCTTTTTAAACCAGGTATTCCCAATCATCAGTCCTTTTTCAGAACATAAATCTACAAGCTCTTCACCATTTCCATTTACAACACTGAACACCCCATGCATACCAATTATTCCCTCAACTGCCACATTACTCACCTTTGCATTCAAATCACCCATCACTATAACCCGGTCTCGTGCATCAAAACCGCTAACACACTCATTCAGCTGCTCCCAAAACACTTGCCTCTCATGATCTTTCTTCTCATGCCCAGGTGCATATGCACCAATAATCACCCACCTCTCTCCATCAACTTTCAATTTTACCCATATTAATCGAGAATTTACTTTCTTACATTCTATCACATACTCCCACAACTCCTGTTTCAGGAGTATTGCTACTCCTTCCCTTGCTCTTGTCCTCTCACTAACCCCTGACTTCACTCCCCAGACATTTCCAAACCACTCTTCCCCTTTACCCTTGAGCTTCGTTTCACTCAGAGCCAAAACATCCAGGTTCCTTTCCTCAAACATACTACCTATCTCTCCTTTTTTCACATCTTGGTTACATCCACACACATTTAGGCACCCCACTCTGAGCCTTCGAGGAGGAGGATCACTCCCCGCGTGACTCCTTCTTCTGTTTCCCATTTGTATATATATATATATATATATATATATATATATATATATATATATATATATATATATATATATATATATATATATACAAATGAATAAATATATATATATATATATATATATATATATATATTTATTTTTATTTATTTTGCTTTGTCGCTGTCTCCCGCGTTTGCGAGGTAGCGCTAGGAAACAGACGAAAGAAATGGCCAACCCACCCCCATACACATGTATAAACACACACCTCCACACACGCAAATATAGATACCTATACATCTCAATGTACACATATATATACACACACAGACACATACATATATACCCATGCACACAATTCACACTGTCTGCCTTTATTCATTCCCATGGCCACCTCGCCAAACATGGAATAACATCCCCCTCCCCCTCATGTGAGCGAGGTAGCGCTAGGAAAAGACAACAAAGGCCCCATTCGTTCACACTCAGTCTCTAGCTGTCATGCAATAATGCCCGAAACCACAGCTCCCTTTCCACATCCAGGCCCCACACAACTTTCCATGGTTTACCCAAGACGCTTCACATGCCCTGATTCAATCCACTGACAGCACGTCAACCCCGGTATACCACATCGATCCAATTCACTCTATTCCTTGCCCGCCTTTCACCCTCCTGCATGTTTAGGCCCCGATCACTCAAAATCTTTTTCACTCCATCTTTCCACCTCCAATTTGGTCTCCCACTTCTCCTCGTTCCCTCCACCTCCGACACATATATCCTCTTGGTCAATCTTTCCTCACTCATTCTCTCCATGTGCCCAATCCACTTCAAAATACCCTCTTCTGCTCTCTCAACCACGCTTTTTTTTATTTCCACACATCTCTCTTACCCTTACGGTACTTACTCGATCAAACCACCTCACACCACACATTGTCCTCAAACATCTCATTTCCAGCACATCCACCCTCCTGCGTACAAGTCTATCCATAGCCCACGCCTCGCAACCAGACAACATTGTTGGAACCACTATTCCTTCAAACATAGCCATATTTGCTTTCCGAGATAATGTTCTCGACTTCCACACATTCTTCAAGGCTCCCAGGATTTTCGCCCCCTCCTCCACCCTATGATTCACTTCCGCTTCCATGGTTCCATCCGCTGCCAGATCCACTCCCAGATGTCTAAAAGACTTTACTTCCTCCAGTTTTTCTCCATTCAAACTTACCTCCCAATTGACTTGACCCTCAACCCTGCTGTACCTAATAACCTTGCTCTTATTCACATTTACTCTTAACTTTCTTCTTTCACAGACTTTACCACACTCAGTCACCAGCTTCTGCAGTTTCTCACATGAATCAGCAACCAGCGCTGTATCATCAGCGAACAACAACTGACTCACTTCCCAAGCTCTCTCATCCACAACAGACTTCATACTTGCCCCTCTTTCCAAAATTCTTGCATTCACCTCGCTAACAACCCCATCCATAAACAAATTAAACAACCATGGAGACATCACACACCCCTGCCGCAAACCTACATTCACTGAGAACCAACCACTTTCCTCTCTTCCTACACCAACACATACCTTACGTCCTCGATAAAAACTTTTCACTGCTTCTAACAACTTACCTCCCACACAATATAGTCTTAATACCTTCCACAGAGCATCTCTATCAACTCTATTATATGCCTTCTCCAGATCCATAAATGCTACATACAAATCCATTTGCTTTTCTAAGTATTTCTCACAGACATTCTTCAAAGCAAACACCTGATCCACACATCCTCTACCACTTCTGAAACCACACTGCTCTTCCCCAATCTGATGCTCTGTACATGCCTTCACCCTCTCAATCAATACCCTCCCATATAATTTACCAGGAATACTCAACAACCTTATACCTTTGTAATTTGAGCACTCACTCTTATCCCCTTTGCCTTTGTACACTGGCACTATGCACGAATTCCGCCAATCCTCCGGCACCTCACCATGAGTCATACATACTTTAAATAACCTTACCAACCAGTCAACAATACAGTCACCCCCTTTTTTAATAAATTCCACTGCAATGCCATCCAAACCTGCTGTCTTGCCGGCTTTCATCTTCCGCAAAGCTTTTACTACCTCTTCTCTGTTTACCAAATCATTTTCCCCAACCCTCTCACTTTGCACACCACCTCGACCAAAACACCCTATATCTGCCACTCTATCATCAAACACATTCAACAAACCTTCAAAATACTCACTCTATGTGTGCATGGGTATATATGTATTTCTGTGTGTGTGTATATATATGCGTACATTGAGATGTATAGGTATGTATATTTGCGTGTGTGGACGTGTGTATATACATGTGTATGGGGGTGGGTTGAGCCATTTCTTTCGTCTGTTTCCTTGCGCTACCTCGCAAACGCGGGAGACAGCGACAAAGCAAAATAAATAAATAAATAAATAATAATGATAACAATGATAATAATAATAATAATGATAATGATAATAATAATAATAATATTGATAATAATAATGATAATGATAATGATACTAATGAAAGATGGTGTAATAATTATTACAATAATAATAATAATAATAATAATAATAATAATAATGATAATAATAATAATAATAATAATAATAATAATAATAATAATAATGATAACAACAATAATACTAATAATGATAATGGTGACAATAATAATAATGATAATAATAATAATAATGATAATGATAATTATAATGAAAATGGTATAACAATAATGATAATGATAAAAGAGGTAGACTTACAGTGTATTTGTCTCAGCCGTGTCATAGAAATCTCTACTTCCACAAGCTGCATACATGAATGAAATCGTGATATTCATTATAACATAAATGAAATAGAAGTACAGTTCATGCAATTTTAGCAGTGGGACACAACTCTATAAAATCCAGTTTTCTCTTTAATTCCCATGAAGCCTGGGGTACCCACTAGGGAAAAGAAAACGATAAAGTTGTACCACTCTCGACGTAAACAGGTGTTTCGACTTCTTCATTCCAAGAAAACAGCTTCTAGATATATTTTCTCTTCTTTTTATCATACTTTGTCGCTGTCTTTCGCATTAGAGAGGTAGCGCAAGCAAACAGACAAAAGAATAGCCCAACCCACCCTAATACACGCCCATACAAGCACTTATACAAAACTATACATTTCAACGTATACATACATATACATACACAGACAAATACATATATGAACATGTACATATTAATACTTGCTACCCTCAGCCATTGCCGTTGCCAACCCGAAACATATGATATGGCACCACCTCCACCCGCAGGCACGAGGAAGTGCTAGGAATGGACAACACAGGCCACATTCGTTCACACTCAGTCTCTAGCTGTCATGTTTAATGCACCGAAACCACAGCTGCCTTTCCACATCTAGGCCCCTTAAGAACCTCCATGTTTACCCCAGACACTACAAATGTCCTAGCTCGATCCATTGACAGAACGTCGACCCGGTATACCAAATCGTTCCAATTCACTCTATTCCTTACACACCTTTCATTCTCCTGCATGTTCAGGCCCCGATCGCTCAAAATCCTTTTCACTCCATCCTTCCACCTCTAATTTGGTCTCCCACTTCTCCTCGTTCCCTCCACCTCTGACACATACATCCTCTTTGTCAATCTTTCCTCACCCATTCTCTCCATGTGACCAAACCATTTCAATACACCTTCTTCTACTCTCTCAACCATACTCAATTTACTACCACACATTTCTCTTACCCTTTCATTACTTACTCGATCAAACCACCTCACACCACATATTGTCCTCAAACATCTCATTTCCTACACATCCACCCTCCTCCGCACAGCTCTATCTATAGCCCATGCCTCGCAACCATATAACATTGTTTGAACCACTATTCCTTCAAACATACCCAGTTTTGTTTTCCAAGCTAATGTTCTCGCCTACGCATATTCTTCAACTCTCCCAGACCCTTTGCCCCCTTCACCACTCTGTGACTCGAGCTACAATGGTTCCATCCTCTGTCAAATCCGCTCAAAGATATCTAAAACACTTCACTTTCTCCAGTTTTTCTCCATTCAAACTTACCTTCCAGTTGACTTGTCCCTCAACCCTACCCTACCTAATAACCTTGCTATTATTCACATTAACTCTCTACTTTCTTCTTTCCCACACTTTACCAAACTCAGTCACCAGCTTATGCAGTTTCTCACCTGGATTAGCGACCAGCGATGTATCATCAGCGAACAACAACTGACTCACTTCCCAAGCCCTCTCATCCACATCAGACTGCATAGTTGCCCCTCTCTCCAAAACTCTTGCATTCACTTCCCTAACAACCTCATCCATAAACAAATTAAACAACATTGGAGATATCACGCACCCCTGCCGCAAACCGGCATTCACTGAGAACCAATCACTTTCCTCTCTTCCTACTTGTGCACATGCCTTACATCCTCGATAACAACTTTTCACTGCTTCTAGAAACTTGCCTCCCACACTATACACTCTTAATCCTTCCACAGTGCATCTCTATCAACCTTATTATTTGCCTTCTTCAGATCCATAAATGCTAAATAAAGATATATCTGCATATATATAGTTTGTTTGAGGAAAGGAACCTGGATGTTTTGGCTCTGAGTGATACGAAGCTCGAGGGTAAAAGGGAAGAGTGGTTTGGAAATGTTTTGGGAGTAAAGTCAGGGGTTGGTGAGAGGACAAGAGCAAGGGAAGGAGTAGCACTACTCCTGAAAAAGGAATGGTGGGAGTATGTGATAGAGTGTAGGGAAGTAAACTCTAGACTGATATGTGTAAATCTGAAAGTGGATGGAGAGAGATGGGTGATTATTGGTGCATATGCATCTGGGCATGAGAAAAATCATGAGGGGCAAGTGTTTTGGGAGCAGCTTAGTAAGTGCATTAGTAGTTTTGAAGCACGAGACGGGGTTATAGTGATAGGTGATTTAAATGCAAAGGTGAGTAATGTGGCAGTTGAGTGAATAAATGGTGTACCTGGAGTGTTGTATATGGAAATTGTGAAGAGCTCGTAGATTTCTGTGCTGAAAAAGCACTGGTGATTGGGAATACCTAGTTTACAAAGAGAGATATACATAAGTATGCATATGTAAGTAGGAGAGATGGCAAGAGAGTGTTATTGGATTACGTGTTAATTGATAGGCGCGCAAAAGAGAAACTTTTGGATGTTAATGTGCTGAGAGGTGCAACTGGAAGGATGTCTGATCATCATCTTGTGGAGGCGAAGGTGAAGATTTGTAGAGGTTTTCAGAAAAGAAGAGAGAATGTTGGGTTGAAGAGATTGATGAGAGTACGTGAGATTGGCAAGGAGACTTTTGTGAGGATGTACCAGGAGAGACTGAGAGAGGAATGGAAAAGGGTGAGAGCAAAGGACTTAAGGGGAGTGGGGGAGGAATGGGATGTATTTAAGGAAATAGTGATAGCTTGCGCAAAAGATGCTTGTGGCATGAGAAGCGTGGGAGGTGGGCAGATTAGAAAAGGTAGTGAGTGGTGGGATGAAGAAATAAGCTTATTAGTGAAAGAGAAGAGAGAGGTATTTGGACGATTTTTGCAGGGAAATAATGCAAATCAGTGGGAGATGTATAAAAGAAGGAGGCTGCAGGTCAAGAGGAAGGTGCAAGAGGTGAAAAAGAGGGCAAATGAGAGTTGAAGTAAGAGAGTATCACTAAATTTTAGGGAGAATAAATAGATGTTTTGGAAGGAGGTAAATAAAGTGCGTAAGACAAGAGAACAAATGGGAACATCGGTGAAGGGGGTTAATGGGGAGGTGATAACAAGTAGTGGTGATGTGAGAAGGAGATGGAGTGAGTATTTTGAATGTTTGTTGAATGTGTTACGTGATAGAGTGGCAGATATAGGGTATTTTGGTCGAGGTGGTGTGCAAAGTGAGAGGGTCAGGGAGAATGATTTGGTAAACAGAGAGGTAGTTAAAGCTTTGCTGAAGATGAAAGCTGGATGACACTGTCGTCGACTGGTTGGTGAGGATATTCAACGTATGTATGGCTCATGATGAAGTGCCTGAGGATTGGCGGAATGCATGCATAGTGCCATTGTAATACGGCAAAGTGGATAAAGGCAAGTTGCTACAAGCAGTGAAAAGTTTTTATCGAGGATGTAAGGCATGTGTACGAATAGGAAGAGAGGAAAGTGATTGGTCCTCAGAGAATGTCGGTTTGCGGTAGGTGTGTGTGATATCTCCATGGTTGTTTAATTTGTTTATGGATGAGGTTATTTGGGAGGTGAATGCAAGAGTTTAGTGTAGACTGTTGGTAAACCTGCGATTATCCAAGACAATTGCATATTTACCAAATGGCTTCCTAGCTTCGTCTCTTCGATGTATATCAACTGACTGTTATATTTCTCTCTTGTGTCTCCCCTAACGATCTGATTATTACACGAAAGTGCTCTTCGGAACTTATCGTGTTTCATTTTACCCGTGGCCTCATAGAAATATCTTAATCACGCGCAAAATTGTGATCCTTTCCAGTATATATATATATATATATATATATATATATATATATATATATATATATATATATATATATATATATATATATATATATATATATATATATATATATTTTTTTTCTTTGTCGCTGTCTCCCGCGTTTGCGAGGTAGCGCAAGGAAACAGACGAAAGAAATGGCCCAACCCACCCCATTACACATGTATATACATACGTCCACACACGCAAATATACATACCTACACAGCTTTCCATGGTTTACCCCAGACGCTTCACATGCCTTGATTCAATCCACTGACAGCACGTCAACCCCGGTATACCACATCGCTCCAATTCACTCTATTCCTTGCCCTCCTTTCACCCTCCTGCATGTTCAGGCCCCGATCACACAAAATCTTTTTCACTCCATCTTTCCACCTCCAATTTGGTCTCCCTCTTCTCCTCGTTCCCTCCACCTCCGACACATATATTCTCTTGGTCAATCTTTCCTCACTCATTCTCTCCATGTGCCCGAACCATTTCAAAAAAACACTCTTCTGCTCTCACAACCACGATCTTTTTATTTCCACACATCTCTCTTACCCTTACGTTACTTACTCGATCAAACCACCTCACACCACATATTGTCCTCAAACATCTCATTTCCAGCACATCCATCCTCCTGCGCACAACTCTATCCATAGCCCACGCCTCGCAACCATACAACATTGTTGGAACCACTATTCCTTCAAACATACCCATTTTTGCTTTCCGAGATAATGTTCTCGACTTCCAAACATTCTTCAAGGCTCCCAGAATTTTCGTCCCCTCCCCCACCCTATAATCCACTTCCGCTTCCATGGTTCCATCCGCTGCCAGATCCACTCCCAGATATCTAAAACACTTCACTTCCTCCAGTTTTTCTCCATTCAAACTCACCTCCCAATTGACTTCACCCTCAACCCTACTGTACCTAATAACCTTGCTCTTATTCACATTTACTCTTAACTTTCTTCTTTCACACTCTTTACCAAACTCAGTCACCAGCTTCTGCAGTTTCTCACATGAATCAGCCACCAACGCTGTATCATCAGCGAACAACAACTGACTCTACTTCCCAAGCTCTCTCATCCCCAACAGACTTCATACTTGCCCCTCTTTCCAAAACTCTTGCATTCACCTCCCTAACAACCCCATCCATAAACAAATTAAACAACCATGGAGACATCACACACCAGTGCCGCAAACCTACATTCACTGAGAACCAATGAATTTCTTCTCTTCCTACACGTACACATGCCTTACGTCCTCGATAAAAACTTTTCACTGCTTCTAACAACTTGCCTCCCACACCATATATTCTTAATACCTTCCACAGAGCATCTCTATCAACTCTATCATATGCCTTCTCCAGATCCATAAATGCTACATACAAATCCATTTGCTTTTCTAAGTATTTCTCACATACATTCTTCAAAGCAAACACCTGATCCACACATCCTCTACCACTTCTGAAACCACACTGCTCTTCCCCAATCTGATGCTCTGTACATGCCTTCACCCTCTCAATCAATACCCTCCCATATAATTTACCAGGAATACTCAACAAACTTATACCTCTGTAATTTGAGCACTCACTCTTATCCCCTTTGCCTGTGTACAATGGCACTATGCACGCATTCCGCCAATCCTCAGGCACCTCACCATGAGTCATACATACATTAAATAACCTTACCAACCAGTCAACAATACAGTCACCCCCTTTTTTAATACATTCCACTGCAATACCATCCAAACCTGCTGCCTTGCCGGCTTTCATCTTCCGCAAAGCTTTTACTACCTCTTCTCTATTTACCAAATCATTTTCCCTAACCCTCTCACTTTGCACACCACCTCGACCAAAACACCCTATATCTGCCACTCTATTATCAAACACATGCAACAAACCTTCAAAATACTCACTCCATCTCCTTCTCACATCACCACTACTTGTTATCACCTCCCCATTTGCGCCCTTCACTGAAGTTCCCATTTGCTCCCTTGTCTTACGCACTTTATTTACCTCTTTCCAGAACATCTTTTCATTCTCCCTAAAATTTAATGATACTCTCTCACCCCAACTCTCATTTGCCCTTTTTTTCACCTCTTGCACCTTTCTCTTGACCTCCTGTCTCTTTCTTTTATACATCCCCCACTCAATTTCGTTTTTTCCCTGCAAAAATCGTCCAAATGCCTCTCTCTTCTCTTTCACTAATACTCTTACTTCTTCATCACACCACTCACTACCCTTTCTAATCAACCCACCTCCCACTCTTCTCATGCCACAAGCATCTTTTGCGCAATCAATCACTGATTCCCTAAATACATCCCATTCCTCCCCACTCCCCTTACTTAAATTGTTCTCACCTTTTTCCATTCTGTACTCAGTCTCTCCTGGTACTTCCTCACACAAGTCTCCTTCCCAAGCTCACTTACTCTCACCACCCTCTTCACCCCAACATTCACTCTTCTTTTCTGAAAACCCATACAAATCTTCACCTTAGCCTCCACAAGATAATGATCAGAAATCCCTCCAGTTGCACCTCTCAGCACATTAACATCCAAAAGTCTCTCTTTCGCGCGCCTGTCAATTACCACGTAATCCAATAACGCTCTCTGGCCATCTCTCCTACTTACATAAGTATAATTATGTATATCTCGCTTTTTAAACCAGGTATTCCCAACCATCAGTCCTTTTTCCGCACATAAATCTACAAGCTCTTCACCATTTCCATTTACAACACTGAACACCCCATGTATACCAATTATTCCCTCAACTGCCACATTACTCACCTTTGCATTCAAATCACCCATCACTATAACCCGGTCTCGTGCATCAAAACCACTAACACACTCATTCAGCTGCTCCCAAAACACTCGCCTCTCATGATCTTTCT
This sequence comes from Panulirus ornatus, assembly GCF_036320965.1. NCBI lineage: Eukaryota > Metazoa > Arthropoda > Malacostraca > Decapoda > Palinuridae > Panulirus > Panulirus ornatus. Next base: position 69,148,202 of record NC_092234.1, read on the forward strand.
TCTCATGCCCAGGTGCATATGCCCCAATAATCACACATCTCTCTCCATCAACTTTCAGTTTTACCCATATTAATCGAGAATTTACTTTCTTACATTCTATCACATACTCCCACAACTCCTGTTTCAGGAGTATTGCTACTCCTTCCCTTGCTCTTGTCTTCTCACTAACCCCTGACTTTACTCCCAAGACATTCCCAAACCACTCTTCCCCTTTACCCTTGAGCTTCGTTTCACTCAGAGTCAAAACATCCAGGTTCCTTTCCTCAAACATACTACCTATCTCTCATTTTTTCACATCTTGGTTACATCCACACACATTTAGGCACCCCAATCTGAGCCTTCGAGGAGGATGAGCACTCCCCGCGTGACTCCTTCTTCTGTATATGTATATATGTATATATGTAAATATATATATATATATATATATATATATATATATATATATATATATATATATATATATATATATTTTTTTTTTATATATATATATATATATATATACACATGAATATATATATATATATATATATATATATATATATATATATATATATATATATATATATATATATATATTTTTTTTTTTTTCTTATACTTTGTCGCTGTCTCCCGCGTTTGCGAGGTAGCGCAAGGAAACAGACGAAAGAAATGGCCCAACCCCCCCATACACATGTACATACACACGTCCACACACGCAATATACATACCTACACAGCTTTCCATGGTTTACCCCAGACGCTTCACATGCCTTGATTCAATCCACTGACAGCACGTCAACCCCTGTATACCACATCGCTCCAATTCACTCTATTCCTTGCCCTCCTTTCACCCTCCTGCATGTTCAGGCCCCGATCACACAAAATCCTTTTCACTCCATCTTTCCACCTCCAATTTGGTCTCCCTCTTCTCCTCGTTCCCTCCACCTCCGACACATATATCCTCTTGGTCAATCTTTCCTCACTCATTCTCTCCATGTGCCCAAACCACTTCAAAACACCCTCTTCTGCTCTCTCAACCACGCTCTTTTTATTTCCACACATCCCTCTTACCCTTACGTTACTTACTCGATCAAACCACCTCACACCACACATTGTCCTCAAACATCTCATTTCCAGCACATCCATCCTCCTGCGCACAACTCTATCCATAGCCCACGCCTCGCAACCATACAACATTGTTGGAACCACTATTCCTTCAAACATACCCATTTTTGCTTTCCGGGATAATGTTCTCGACTTCCACACATTTTTCAAGGCTCCCAAAATTTTCGCCCCCTCCCCCACCCTATGATCCACTTCCGCTTCCATGGTTCCATCCGCTGACAGATCCACTCCCAGATATCTAAAACACTTCACTTCCTCCAGCCTCTCACCATTCAAACTCACCTCCCAATTGACTTGACCCTCAACCCTACTGTACCTAATAACCTTGCTCTTATTGACATTCACTCTTAACTTTCTTCTTCCACACACTTTACCAAACTCCGTCACCAGCTTCTGCAGTTTCTCACATGAATCCGCCACCAGCGCTGTATCATCAGCGAACAACAACTGACTCACTTCCCAAGCTCTCTCATCCCCAACAGACTTCATACTTGCCTCTCTTTCCAAAACTCTTGCATTTACCTCCCTAACAACCCCATCCATAAACAAATTAAACAACCATGGAGACATCACACACCCCTGCCGCAAACCTACATTCACTGAGAACCAATCACTTTCCTCTCTTCCTACACGTACACATGCCTTACATCCTCGATAAAAACTTTTCACTGCTTCTAACAACTTGCCTCCCACACCATATATTCTTAATACCTTCCACAGAGCATCTCTATCAACTCTATCATATGCCTTCTCCAGATCCATAAATGCTACATACAAATCCATTTGCTTTTCTAAGTATTTCTCACATACATTCTTCAAAGCAAACACCTGATCCACACATCCTCTACCACTTCTGAAACCACACTGCTCTTCCCCAATCTGATGCTCTGTACATGCCTTCACCCTCTCAATCAATACCCTCCCATATAATTTACCAGGAATACTCAACAAACTTATACCTCTGTAATTTGAGCACTCACTCTTATCCCCTTTGCCTTTGTACAATATATATATATATATATATATATATATATATATATATATATATATATATATATATATATATATATATATATATATATATATATATATATATATATATATATATATATATATATATATATTTATAAATATATATATGTGTATGTATGGTTTCAGAAGTGGTAGAGGATGTGTGGATCAGGTGTTTGCTTTGAAGAATGTATGTGAGAAATACTTAGAAAAGCAAATGGATTTGTATTTAGCATTTATGGATCTGGAGAAGGCATATGCTAGAGTTGATAGAGATGCTCTGTGGAAGGTATTAAGAATATATGGTGTGGGAGGCAAGTTGTTAGAAGCAGTGAAAAGTTTTTATCGAGGATGTAAGGCATGTGTACGTGTAGGAAGAGAGGAAAGTGATTGATTCTCAGTGAATGTAGGTTTGCGGCAGGGGTGTGTGATGTCTCCATGGTTGTTTAATTTGTTTATGGATGGGGTTGTTAGGGAGGTAAATGCAAGAGTTTTGGAAAGAGGGGCAAGTATGAAGTCTGTTGGGGATGAGAGAGCTTGGGAAGTGAGTCAGTTGTTGTTCGCTGATGATACAGCGTTGGTGGCTGATTCATGTGAGAAACTGCAGAAGCTGGTGACTGAGTTTGGTAAAGTGTGTGGAAGAAGAAAGTTAAGAGTAAATGTGAATAAGAACAAGGTTATTAGGTACAGTAGGGTTGAGGGTCAAGTCAAATTGGGAGGTGAGTTTGAATGGAGAAAAACTGGAGGAAGTGAAGTGTTTTAGATATCTGGGAGTGGATCTGGCAGCGGATGGAACCATGGAAGCGTAAGTGGATCATAGGGTGGGGGAGGGGGCGAAAATTCTGGGGGCCTTGAAGAATGTGTGGAAGTCGAAAACATTATCTCGGAAAGCAAAAATGGGTATGTTTGAAGGAATAGTGGTTCCAACAATGTTGTATGGTTGCGAGGTGTGGTCTATGGATAGAGTTGTGCGCAGGAGGGTGGATGTGCTGGAAATGAGATGTTTGAGGACAATGTGTGGTGTGAGGTGCTTTGATCGGATGAGTAACGTAAGGGTAAGAGAGATGTGTGGAAATAAAAAGAGCGTGGTTGAGAGAGCAGAAGAGGGTGTTTTGAAGTGGTTTGGGCACATGGAGAGAATGAGTGAGGAAAGATTG
>NC_092234.1:69158972-69171472 GCF_036320965.1 Panulirus ornatus
GGACTTGTCAAAACACATAAACAGAATTTTCCAGCAAGACCTGTAGTGAGTTCAGTAGGTTCCATCGCATATAAATTGTCAAAATGGTTAGTTTCTCTACTAAGCCCTTTAGTGGGTAAGGTATCAAATTCTAATATCATGAACAATGTAGATTTAGTCAACAAGCTAAACAATATCAATGTTAAGTTTGATTTCAAACTAGTTAGCTTTGATGTTTCCTCACTTTTCACTAAAGTTCCAGTTGATGACCTTTTAGAATATCTGTTTGATGTCTTGAATGATATTCATTTACCTGTTTCAAAGTCTGTTTTCATTGAACTGATAAAATTGTGTATAAAAACTGTATTTCAATTTAATGGAGACAATTTTGCTCAAAAAGTTGGTATGGCAAACTAGTTAGCTTTGATGTTTCCTCACTTTTCACTTTCACCTGTACTAAGTAATCTTTATATGGAATTTTTTTTAAATAAAATTACTAAAGGATATATTACCTTCTAATGCAATTTGGTTTAGGTATGTAGATGAAATGTTCTTTGTATTTGGCCGACAAATGAAAATTTACAAATATTTCTCCCCTTACTTAACAATTTAGTACCTTCCATCAAATTTACCGTTGAAAATGAAAATAATGGTATGTTACCATTTTTAGATTACCTGATCCATAGGCAAGGAAACAAGTTTAAGTTTAGCATATACAGAAAACCTACCAATGTATGCTCATATACCCAGTATTACCCATTTCAACATGACAGAGTTAAATTATCATCATTTCAATCTATGTTCCTTAGGGCATTACGTATTTGCAGTACAGAGTTTATTGATGATGAGTTTGAGATATATTCTATTGGATCTAAGTTAAAGTACCCGAGATCCTTCATTGATAAATCCCTTAAGTTAGCAAAGAAATCATTTTATAGAGTTGAGCCCAAACCTCCCATTGACACAAAGAATCTTTTAGTTCTCCCTTTTGATAATAATTTTACTTTACTTCCCATGTTGCTTAAATCGTTTAATGTAAATGTTGCCTTCAGCCCTAATAATACTATAAAAGATATCTTAATCAGGAAATCACCAGAAAATTCTCCTTGATGCATCTATAAAGTGCCATGTGGAAATTGTGATAAATCTTATGTTGGGCAGACTGGTAAGGATCTTTCTGTTAGACTTAAGCAACATAGATATAGTATAAGAACGGGACAAGAATCAAATGCCTTGTTTAATAACGTTAAATAGTATGATCATTGTATTGACTGGAGTAATGCTATCTCAGTTATTAACTTTAACTCTATACCACGAGGAATATCATTGAATCTTCTATCATTAAATACACAAAGAATTATAATCTTAATATTAGTGATGGTCTGTACAAATTAGATAGTTTTATTGTTGATAAAATTTGTAAAATGATAAGTTTATGAACGCTCGTTGTATGTCTTGGACAATCGCATGTTTACCAAATGGCGTCCTAGCTTCGTCTCTTCGATGTATATCAAGTGACTTATATTTCTCTCTTGTGTCTCCCCTGATGACGTGATTATTACAGGGAAGTGCACTTGGGAACTTATCGTGTTTCATTTTCCCCTTGGACTCATAGGAATATTTTGATCACGCGCAAAATTGTGATCCTTTCCAATATATATATATATATATATACATATATATATATATATATATATATATATATATATATATATATATATATATATATATATATATATATATATATATATATATTTATTTATATTTATATTTATTATACTTTGTCGCTGTCTCCCGCGTTTGCGAGGTAGCGCAAGGAAACAGACGAAAGAAATATATATATATATATATATATATATATATATATATATATATATATATATATATATATATATATATATCATACAAAACTCCAACAGCCAGGATCGAACCCGGGACCCCTGTGCAAGAGGCAGGCATGCTAACCGCTAGGCTATGGGCCTGGCTAATAGGAAACAACTATTCGAATACTAAGTACTCAAATACCCTTCGTCTCACAATGGTGAGCAACGGGGTCTATACCGGTTATTTCCCAACAGGCGCACATAGCCAGCTGATACCGTTTTACCGAACCTAACTGTACAACGCGGAGATATATGAATACGAATAAAGTGCATATGAACGCGCACCTTCATAGAACATACAACCCTCCAACAGCCAGGATCGAACCCAGGACCCCTGTCCAAGAGGCAGGCATGCTAACCGCTAGGCTATAGGCCTGGTTGGTAAGGTTATCTAATGTATGTATGACTCATGGTAAGGTGCCTGAGGATTGGCGGAATGCGTGCATAGTGCCATTGTACAAAGGCAAAGGGGATAAGAGTGAGTGCTCAAATTACAGAGGTATAAGTTTGTTGAGTATTCCTGGTAGATTATATGGGAGGGTATTGATTGAGAGGGTGAAGGCATGTACAGAGCATCAGATTGGGGAAGAGCAGTGTGGTTTCAGAAGTGGTAGAGGATGTGTGGATCAGGTGTTTGCTTTGAAGAATGTATGTGAGAAATACTTAGAAAAGCAAAGGAATTTGTATGTAACATTTATGGATCTGGAGAAGGCATATAATAGAGTTGATAGAGATGCTCTGTGGAAGGTATTAAGAATATATGGTGTGGGAGGCAAGTTGTTAGAAGCAGTGAAAAGTTTTTATAGAGGATGTAAGGCATGTGTACGTGTAGGAAGAGAGGAAAGTGATTGGTTCTCAGTGAATGTAGGTTTGCGGTAGGGGTGTGTGATGTCTCCATGGTTGTTTAATTTGTTTATGGATGGGGTTGTTAGGGAGGAGAATGCAAGAGTTTTGGAAAGAGGGGCAAGTATGAAGTCTGTTGTGGATGAGAGAGCTTGGAAAGTGAGTCAGTTGTTGTTCGCTGATGATACAGCGCTGGTGGCTGATTCATGTGAGAAACTGCAGAAGCTGGTGACTGAGTTTGGTAAAGTGTGTGAAAGAAGAAAGTTAAGAGTAAATGTGAATAAGAGCAAGGTTATTAGGTACAGTAGGGTTGAGGGTCAAGTCAATTGGGAGGTAAGTTTGAATGGAGAAAAACTGGAGGAAGTAAAGTGTTTTAGATATCTGGGAGTGGATCTGGCAGCGGATGGAACCATGGAAGCGGAAGTGAATCATAGGGTGAGGGAGGGGGCGAAAATCCTGGGAGCCTTGAAGAATGTGTGGAAGTCGAGAACATTATCTCGGAAAGCAAAAATGGGTATGTTTGAAGGAATAGTGGTTCCAACAATGTTGTATGGTTGCGAGGCGTGGGCTATGGATAGAGTTGTGCGCAGGAGGGTGGATGTGCTGGAAATGAGATGTTTGAGGACAATGTGTGGTGTGAGGTGGTTTGATGGAGTAAGTAATGTAAGGGTAAGAGAGATGTGTGGAAATAAAAAGAGCGTGGTTGAGAGAGCAGATGAGGGTGTTTTGCAATGGTTTGGGCACATGGAGAGAATGAGTAAGGAAAGATTGACCAAGAGGATATATGTGTCGGAGGTGGAGGGAACGAGAAGTGGGAGACCAAATTGGAGGTGGAAAGATGGAGTGAAAAGGATTTTGTGTGATCGGGGCCTGAACATGCAGGAGGGTGAAAGGAGGGCAAGGAATAGAGTGAATTGGATCGATGTGGTATACCGGGGTTGACGTGCTGTCAGTGGATTGAATCAGGGGATGTGAAGCGTCTGGGGTAAACCATGGAAAGTTGTGTGGGGTCTGGATGTGGAAAGGGAGCTGTTGTTTCGGGCATTATTGCATGACAGCTAGAGACTGAGTTTGAACGAATGGGGCCCTTGGTGTCTTTTCCTAGTGCTACCTCGCACACATGAGGGGGGAGGGGGATGGTATTCCATGTGTGGCGAGGTGGCGATGGGAATGAATAAAGGCAGACAGTGTGAATTGTGTGCATGGGTATATATGTATGTGTCTGTGTGTGTATATATATGTGTACATTGAGATGTATAGGTATGTATATTTGCGTGTGTGGACGTGTATGTATATACATTGTGTATGGGGGTGGGTTGGGACCATTTCTTTCGTCTGTTTCTTTGCGCTACCTCGCAAACGCGGGAGACAGAGACAAAGCAAAATAATAGTAATAATTATAATATATATATATATATATATATATATATATATATATATATATATATATATATATATATATATATATATATATATATACATATATTATCCCTGGGGATAAGGGAGAAAGAATACTTCCCACGTATTCCCTGCGTGTCGTAGAAGGCGACTAAAAGGGAAGGGAGCGGGGGGCTGGAAATTCTCCCCTCTCTTTTTTTTTTTTTTTAATTTTCCAAAAGAAGGCACAGAGAAGGGGGCCAGGTGAGGATATTCCCTCAAAGGCCGAGTCCTCTGTTCTTAACGCTACCTCGCTATCGCGGGAAATGGCGAATAGTATGAAAGAAGAAAAGATATATATATATATATATATATATATATATATATATATATATATATATATATATATATATATATATATATATATATATACAGAGAGAGAGAGAGAGAGAGAGAGAGAGAGAGAGAGGATTAGATACGGCAGCACGTTAGAGTTATCAATATTCTTACTTGTTCTCCTATTTTTCTCAATGTTATTCTACCATTAGGTTGGTGCATAAACACCAGTTGTCCAATATTATCCATTCTAATTCAATCAAGCTTTCGCTCTCACCGAGGCATAACATCAGGAATCTACAAAAAAGAGAAAAAAAAAAACTGCTTCACAAAACTTGGATATGAAATGTTAAACGAAAACAAATTATATATAAGAAACACGTTCGGAAAAAAAGACAGTACATAGCAAATAGAAATAAGGGAAAGCACCAAAACCGATACAAATTAACAATATCATGACGAGTAGTATGAGCTGCCGTCTAAATACAAGATATGGAAACAGAAATATTGAAAAACTTACTGTTGATGAAACACAGAAGAACAATATCGAACGAGGCAAGAATATAGAAAGTCCATTACTAAGTTCACTTAGGTAGGCCAAGCGAGAAGCGCCTGAAGAGTTTACTAACATTCTTAGAACCATATGACATGACAGTTTCCCAGGATGTGGAGTCATTCCTCACAAATGTACCAGTGGAGAGAACATTAGATATAACCCCGATTTAACACCGTGTCCTACCTTCCCTGAAGATGACCAGAAATATGTTCTAAGTTACGTGGCTCCACCATGAAAGCAGCTTTAAGATGTCCGCAAGACAAGCTTTATCGGCAGGTGGATGAGTTAGTCATGGGTCCCTCATAGCGGTTTCTCTTTGCGCAAGCACTTATATGCTATGTGAAAACTACACTACTGCGACCTGAGAGCATGACACTCCAGATTCACTGTAGGTATATACACGACATTTCTATCTGCTTTGATAACTTAAACTCATTGGAAAAACTCCGTACTCGATTCCAAGAAACTTCAGGCTTAAGATTTACTGTAGAGTTGAATAATAATGGTAAGATTCCTCTCTTGGATGTAGTACTGAGTCCTACAACAGGATCTTTCGTCACCAATGTTTACAAAAGCCCACCAACCAAGGCATCATTCGTGCATATGTGAAGAGAGCAATCAAGGTGTACTCACCCTGGCAAGTTCTACATCACGAATTTCAATGTGTCGGCAAATGTTAATCAATAATGGATATTCAAATACTGAATTTCACACCACTGTGAATAACATGGCTGGAGCAACGACTCGTGGCAAACAGACAACCATAACGTGAAAGCATCAAATTTGACAACGGAAACACATTTACGACACCATATACAAAGAACGAGAAGGCTGTGGGAGTTATTGTGGTCAGAAACTGCACAGCGATTGATGAGGACAAGGACATCAGTCTGATAACATACTACAACAAATCCAAATACATGCTCGATCATCATGAACAACAGTGTGGCAGGTCGCTCAGGACGTTTGTATCGTATCGATGTGATATGTGAGTAACAACATGATACTGGGAACTGTCAGCCCCACAACATAGACTATATTGGACATACAGCCTGTGCCGTGAGCCGCCACCTCTCGCTCTAGTTACAAGAAGGTGGAATCAAACATCATGAACAAAAGCATGGACGAGACTAACGAGGGAAATTATAATGAATATCACCAAAATCATTACAAGTTACAGTGATCGGAAGGGACTATAGATATTCACATTTGAGAGAAGCATATGTCATCAACATTCAGACAAAAATGACCACCGCTATACAGCTCTTCGATGACCCGCCAATAGGACGTAGACCTAATGCCATTCTAGGAGAGATAAGACACGTCACTGACCCGCCACAAGATACCGAGTCCACCATTTCTGGACAGGAGGAACGCGTCACTGACCCATCCGGTCCTGGATTATAATGGTCAGAGAGAATCAGACAAGCCTGACCTGACCTCAATAATGGTCTCAATTGGCCCATCTTAGTGTATTTAGTGATGGACTTTCTATATTCCTACCTCATTTAATACTGTTCTTCTGTCTTTCCTCAACGGTAAGTTTTTCTATATTTCTGTCTCCATATACTGTATTTAGATTGCAACTTATCCTACTCGTCATGATATGCATTGCGTTTTTTCCAAGAGTGTTTCTGAAAAATGTATATATGTATAGACATATATGTACATATATATATACATATATATATATATATATATATATATATATATATATATATATATATATATATATATATATATATATATATATATATATATATATATATATTTTGCAGGGAAAAAATGCAATTGAGTGGGAGAAGTATAAAAGAAAGAGACAGGAGGTCAAGAGAAAGGTGCAAGAGGTGAAAAAAAGGGCAAATGAGAGTTGGGGTGAGAGACTATCAGTAAATTTTAGGGAGAATAAAAAGATGTTCTGGAAGGAGGTAAATAGGGTGCGTAAGACAAGGGAGCAAATGGGAACTTCAGTGAAGAGCGTAAATGGGGAGGTGATAACAAGTAGTGGTGATGTGAGAAGGAGATGGAATGAGTATTTTGAAGGTTTGTTGAATGTGTCTGATGACAGAGTGGCAGATATAGGGTGTTTGGGTCGAGGTGGTGTGCAAAGTGAGAGGGTTAGGGAAAATGATTTGGTAAACAGAGAAGAGGTAGTAAAAGCTTTGCGGAAGATGAAAGCCGGCAAGGCAGCAGGTTTGGATGGTATTGCAGTGGAATTTATTAAAAAAGGGGGTGACTGTATTGTTGACTGGTTGGTAAGGTTATTTAATGTATGTATGACTCATGGTGAGGTGCCTGAGGATTGGCGGAATGCGTGCATAGTGCCATTGTACAAAGGCAAAGGGGATAAGAGTGAGTGCTCAAATTACAGAGGTATAAGTTTGTTGAGTATTCCTGGTAAATTATATGGGAGGGTATTGATTGAGAGGGTGAAGGCAGGTACAGAGCATCAGATTGGGGAAGAGCAGTGTGGTTTCAGAAGTGGTAGAGGATGTGTGGATCAGGTGTTTGCTTTGAAGAATGTATGTGAGAAATACTTAGAAAAGCAAATGGATTTGTATGTAGCATTTATGTATCTGGAGAAGGCATATGATAGAGTTGATAGAGATGCTCTGTGGAAGGTATTAAGAATATATGGTGTGGGAGACAAGTTGTTAGAAGCAGTGAAAAGTTTTTATCGAGGATGTAAGGCATGTGTACGTGTAGGAAGAGAGGAAAGTGATTGGTTCTCAGTGAATGTAGGTTTGCGGCAGGGGTGTGTGATGTCTCCATGGTTGTTTAATTTGTGTATGGATGGGGTTGTTAGGGAGGTAAATGCAAGAGTCTTGGAAAGAGGGGCAAGTATGAAGTCTGTTGGGGATGAGAGAGCTTGGGAAGTGAGTCAGTTGTTGTTCGCTGATGATACAGCGCTGGTGGCGATTCATGTGAGAAACTGCAGAAGCTGGTGACGGAGTTTGGTAAAGTGTGTGGAAGAAGAAAGTTAAGAGTAAATGTGAATAAGAGCAAGGTTATTAGGTACAGTAGGGTTGAGGGTCAAGTCAATTGGGAGGTGAGTTTAAATGGAGAAAAACTGGAGGAAGTGAAGTGTTTTAGATATCTGGGAGTGGATCTGGCAGCGGATGGAACCATGGAAGCGGAAGTGGATCATAGGGTGGGGGAGGGGGCGAAAATTTTGGGAGCCTTGAAAAATGTGTGGAAGTCGAGAACATTATCTCGGAAAGCAAAAATGGGTATGTTTGAAGGAATAGTGGTTCCAACAATGTTGTATGGTTGCGAGGCGTGGGCTATGGATAGAGTTGTGCGCAGGAGGATGGATGTGCTGGAAATGAGATGTTTGAGGACAATGTGTGGTGTGAGGTGGTTTGATCGAGTAAGTAACGTAAGGGTAAGAGAGATGTGTGGAAATAAAAAGAGCGTGGTTGAGAGAGCAGAAGAGGGTGTTTTGAAATGGTTTGGGCACATGGAGAGAATGAGTGAGGAAAGATTGACCAAGAGGATATATGTGTCGGAGGTGGAGGGAACGAGGAGGAGAGGGAGACCAAATTGGAGGTGGAAAGATGGAGTGAAAAGGATTTTGTGTGATCGGGGCCTGAACATGCAGGAGGGTGAAAGGAGGGCAAGGAATAGAGTGAATTGGAGCTATGTGGTATACAGGGGTTGACGTGCTGTCAGTGGATTGAATCAAGGCATGTGATGGGTCCGGGGTAAACCATGGAAAGCTGTGTAGGTATGTATATTTGCGTGTGTGGACGTGTGTATGTACATGTGTATGGGGGGGGGGGTTGGGCCATTTCTTTCGTCTGTTTCCTTGCGCTACCTCGCAACCGCGGGAGACAGCGACGAGGTATAAAAAAAAAAATATATATATATATATATATATATATATATATATATATATATATATATATATATATATATATATATATATATATATATATATATATATATATATATATATATATATATATATATATATATATATATATATATATATATATATATATATATATATATATGTAAAAGGGAAAGAATGTTTTGGAATTATCACTGGAATGAAGTCAGGGGTTGGTGAGAACACAAGAACAAGAAAGAAATAACAATGCTCCTGAAACAGGAGTTCCGGGAGTGCGTGATAGAGTGTAAAGAAGTAACTTCTAGATTGACGTGGGTAAAATTGAAAATGGATGGCGAGAGATGGGTTATGCACCTGGCCATTGAGAAGAAAGATCATGAGAGGCAAGTGTTTTGGGAGCAGCTTAGTGAGTGTGTCAGCAGTTTTGGTCCACGAGACCGGGTATTAGTGATGGGTGATTTGAATGCAAACGATAGTAATGTGGCAGTTAAGGATATAGTTCAGTGTTATGAATAGAAATGGTGAAGGTCTTGTGGAGTTGTGTACTGAGGAAATACCGAAGACTGGGAATACTTGGTATGAAAAGAGATATACATGCATCTATACGTATGTGACTAGGAGAGATGGTCAACGGGCATTGTTAGATTAGGTATTGATTGATAGGAGAGCAAAAGAGAGAATTTTTGGATGTAAATGTGCTGAGAGGGGCAGCTGGTGGGATGTATAATCACTATCTTGTGGAACCGAGGGTGAAAATCAGCAGAGTTTTACGAAAATGTGGAAACATTGTCGAAGAGAAGAGAGTGGTGAAGGTACGTAAGCTTGGAAAGGAGACTTGTATGAAGAAATCCCTGCAGATATTGAGTGGCAGAAGGTGAGAGCAAATGAAGTGAGGAGAGTTGGTGAGGAATGGGAAGTATTTAATGAAGCAGTGATACCATGTGCAAGAGATGCATGTGGCATGAGAAAGGTGGGAAGTGGGCAGACTAGAAAGGGGAGTGAATGGTAGGATGAAGAAATGAAGTGGCTAGCGAAAGAGAAAAGAGAGGCGTATGGACGGTATTTACAGGGAAGGAGTGCAAATGATTGGGAGATGTGTAAGAGAAAGAGGCAGGAGGTCAAGAGGAAGGTGCAGGGGTTGTAAAAAATGGGGCAAATGAAAGCTGAAGTGAGAGAACATCATTAAACTTTAGGGAGAATAAAATATTGTGGAAGGAGGTAAATCATGTGCGAACGACAAGAGGACAAATAGGAACTTCGGTTAAGGAGGCAAAAAGGGAGTGACAACAGGTAGTGATAAAATGAGGAGGAATCTGAGTAACGTATTTTGAATGATTGTTAAATTTGTTCGAAGATAGAGTGGCAGATGTAGGTTGTCTTGGTCGGATTGATATGCAAAGTGAGTCATGGGGAGTGGTTTGGTAAAGAGAGAAAAGGGGTGAAATCTTTGCGGAAGATGAAATACGGCAAGGCGGCAGGAGTTGATGGTATTGTCGTTAAATTTGTTTAGATAGGGGATGACTGTGTTTTTGATTAGTTGGTAAGGATATTCATTGTATGTATGGATCATAGTAAAGTGATTCAGGACTGGCGGAATCCTTGTATAGAGCCATGGTGTAAAGACAGAGAGAATAAAGGTGAGTGTTCAGACTACAAAGGTATAAGTATATTGAGTATATCTGGGAAGTTAAATGGAAGGGTATTGGTTGAGCAAGTGAAAGCATGTACATATCATGAGATTGCAGATGAGCAGTTTGGTTTCATAAGTGGTAAAGGATATGTGGATCAGATGTTCACTTTGAAGATATGTGAAATACTTAGAAAAACATGAATTTATAAGTGGCATTCATGGATCTGGAGAAAGCTTATGATAGGGTTGACATTGATGCTTTGTAGAAAGGAATATATGGTGTGAGATAAGGTGCTAGAAACAGTGAGGAGTTTTGACCAAGGGTTTAAGGCGGAAAAGAGGAGAGTCTGCGGCAGGGGTGTGTGATGTTATAATGGTTGCATAATCTTTTTTAGATGGGTGATTGGGGGGGGGTAAATGCATGAGTCTTGGAGAGAGGGGCGAGTATGCAGTATGTTGGATATGACAGGGTCTGCGAAGTGAGTCAGTTGTTGTTCGTTAATGATACAGCACTGGTGGCTGATTTGAGTGAAAAACTGCAGAGGTTGGTGGCTGAGTTTGGAAGATTGTGTGAAACAAGAAGTTGAAAGTAAATGTGAATAAAAGCAAGGTTGATAGTTCAGCAGGGTTAAGAGACAAGTTAGTTAGGGTGTAAGTATGAATGGAGAAAAACTGAAGGAAACGAAGTGTTTTAGATATCTTAGAGTGGACTCAGCAGCGAATGGAATCATGGAAGTGGAAATGAGTTATAAGGTGAGAGATGGAGCGAAGGTTCTGGGAGCGATAAAGAATATGTGGGAAGAGAGAACATTATTTCGTAGACTAAAAATGGGTATGTTTGAAGGAATAATAGTTCTCATAATACTATGTGGTTATGAGGCATGGACAATAGATAGGATTTTGTGTAGGAGGGTGAATGTCATGGAAATGAAATATCTAATGACAATATGTGGTGTGAGGTCGTTTGATTAAGTAATGAAAAAGTAAGAGAGATGTGTGGTAATAAAAAAGTGTGGTTGAGAGAGCAGAAGAGGGTGTATTGAAATGGTTTGGACATATGGAAAGAATGAGTGAGGAAAGGTTGACAAAGAGGATATATTTGTCAGAGATGGAGGGAAAAAGGGGAACCGGGTGACCATATTTGTGATGTAAGGATTGAGTGGAAAAGACTTTGAGCGATTGGGGTCTCAACATGCATAAGGGTGCAAGGCATGCAAGTAACAAATTGGACCGATATGGTATACTCGGGTCAACGTGCTCTCAGTGGACTGGCCAGGTCACGTCAAACATCCAGGGTAAGCCATGGAAAGGTCTGTTAGGCCCGGAAGTGGATGGAGCTGTAGTTCCAGTGCATTACACATGAAAGCTCTTGTATGGATATGAGCGGATATGGCCTTTCTTCATCTGTTTCCTGGCGCTACCTCGCTGACACAGGGGACGGTGATTGGGTGTTGGGGGAAGAGAAGAAAATGTATGTTATCTATTTTCTTTTCTTTCATGCCTTTGTGATGCTTCCTGTGAGGTAGGGTGGCGTCGGGAATGGACGAAGACGAGCAAGTATGAATATATATATATATGCATATATGAATGCGAATGTGTGTGTGTGTGTGTATATATATATATATATATATATATATATATATATATATATATATATATATATATATATATATATATATATATATATATATATATATATATATATATATATATATATATATATATATATATATACGAACAAGTGCATATCGACGCGCACCTTCATAGAACATACAAACCTCCAACAGCCAGGATCAAACCCGGGACCCTTGTGCAATAGGGGATAGGGGAGAAAGAATACTTCCCACGTATTCCCTGCGTGTTATAGAAGGCGGCTAAATGGAGAGTGAGCGAGTGGCTGGAAATACTCCTCTCCGTTTTTTTTTTTTTTTTTAAATTTTCCAAAAGAAGGAACAGAGAAGGGGGCCAGGTGAAGATATTCCTTCAAAGGCCCAGTCCTCTGTTCTTAACGCTACCTTGCTAATGCAGGAAATGGCGAATGAT